>NW_019243064.1:88436-102168 GCF_002742605.1 Olea europaea var. sylvestris | reverse complement strand
ATACATAACAACGTATTTGAAAAGATGTGGACAAACCACTAATAGCACTGAGCATCTCACCTTACGTAATGAATCTTGTATTACAATATGCACTTGAAAAGCAAATTGTGGGAACTTGTTTGCTGAGATTTTTCTGTTAGTTGCTTTTGAAATTGAATAAAATATAGTAGACTGCTGTGGGTATAAAGCATTAGTAATATGGAGGAAAATTTAGAGAGGAAGAGAATAAAGACGTATAGAAGCAGTCTGCAAAAAGAGGACTTAATTACTGAATGCTTAAGGTCCCGGTTTATGTCATATATATACTAAAATATGGGACAAGGACCGCAGGGTAGTAGCCACGTTAGGATTTATTGCGGCGGTAGAGTTCAACCCAGGTTTAAGTTCTCAATTCCCAGCTGCACTCTTCTCGAAATTTGGACTGGATTGTTTATTGGTTTTGATAAGTTCTAAATCAACAACTATCATAATAGAGAGACTTTATCCTTTGCACACGTGAACATTAGGATAAATTGAGTTTCCTAATAGAATTAGATAACTAATATTTTATGCATGGTAATTAAATATTAACTATAAACTCAATTAATTAGGTAATATAATATATAAATATTATGAGGAGTTTGTTAGGAACTGAATTAATTAATGGCGTGCACAGGCAGGATAAACTTGCTACGGCAGAAGAGTTCAATTAATGTTTAAGTTCTCAAATTTCCGTCCATGCACTTCCCAGAAATTGGACTAAAATCCTATTTATTAATTTGATTGGAGATTTCTAATTAAAATTGGTAAGTTAAATAATCAACTATAATTATAACTGTACATCTTGTGCACACGTGAAAAGGTTAGATAAATTGGATCTCTTAATTGCATGTATAGACATATTTTTTTCTAATAAAACAACTTAAATAGATAACTAATTACTCTCTATTCTTCGATTAAATCAAAATGAATGGAAGAGTGTTTCAAATGAAATAACTTAACTAGTTTAATTAATTGGAGTTCTAATTATTCTAACACTAAAATTATTAGGAAACTTCATCATAATCCAAATCCTACATGATAAAGAACAATGGTTTCTATCCTAATTAAAGTAGATTAGCATTAAAAATGAATTTAATAGTTTTCGGAAAATTATTATGATTACGTTTTAATCAATTATCTTTAAATTTCATGATTATCAATACTTAACATATATTATTCCTAGTGGCCGAGAATTGTAAACTGTATGCATAGTAATTAAATTAGAATTTCATTTATACCTTGATTCTTCCATTGATTCCATCTTAATTCAACTTATCCAAAATATCATTTTCTTAATCCTAATATATATAATTAATTATTATCTATCAAAGGAGTCCAATATTGATATAGTAATTTAGTCCATATTGATAACTAATATTATTAACTAAGCAGTTTTCTTAATTGGCTATAACTCGAGTTTAACTTGACCAAATTAAATTTTTCTTGAGTCCATAATTCGCCATTTATTACGAGCTTCAAAATGAGCCCAATATTGATAGGGTAATTCTAACTCCTTCAATAATTAACTATTTGGCCTATTTAATAAAGGTATAAAATTTGAAACTTATTTTCACTTTGGTCCCTCAACTATAAAGATATTCACATAGATCCAAATTAACTATAGAGATAACCAATTAACTAAGGACTTAACTGAACATTGCATTCCTATTAAATAAATTAATGCTAAGTAAAAATTCGGGATTTTACAAGTTAGCTTTCCACTTGTTCAAATATCAGGTTCATTGGATCTATATAACTCCAGATATGACAAAAACAATAAGTGTTGCTTCACAGGTAAAGCTGTATCCGGCAGGTAACAAGCTGGACTTTGTACGATAATTTTGGTAGCCTTTTGATACGAATTTGACTTCTTCCAAATCATAAAAGTTGTAGAAACATGCCTTATCTTTCCAACCCAACTTGAATCCCCTCGATCCAATGTCTACAACTCAAGTTATAATTATTTTACCGACAGCTGCTTCTTGCTTGAGACAGTCACTATTTTTGACTTTTCAGCATTATTTTCCTCCACTTGTTCCAAATTGGAAATAAATGTGAAATACATCCAATAGATACTCTTTCAAATGTATAATACTCATGATGACATGTATTTAAATACGTATTTCAATTAATTGTATTTTTAACCATGTATTTATGAAAATTGAATTTACGGCAAGAGAATTGAAATTAGAGACTAACATTAGTGTTTTTAAACAAAGTGAATGTAAAATGCCTTATAAATGATATATCTTTGAAGCACTTTTAGACACTAATCACACTCCCCAACCAAGATA
Organism: Olea europaea var. sylvestris; assembly: GCF_002742605.1. Taxonomy (NCBI): domain Eukaryota; kingdom Viridiplantae; phylum Streptophyta; class Magnoliopsida; order Lamiales; family Oleaceae; genus Olea; species Olea europaea. Next base: position 99,853 of record NW_019243064.1, on the reverse strand, counting down.
TTGCTAGTCTCTAGCAATGAAAATTCAAAAACAGTTCCAATGAAATAGCCTGTCCCATTTGCCATAGGATTTGAAATTGCTTATCAAAATTCTTCTAAGGTTTGCTACCAAAATATAGTCTAACTTGTCCAATGCTCGACCAACGTGTGTGTGTGCATAATCAATTCAATCACATACTTTTTTCAAATTGGACTCATCCCGACCATCAATGGTCAATTATTTCACTCTTCGCTCGTTGGATGCACACCCTCAAACTTGATTTTGTAACTATTTTCCCAAGGTGTAGTGTATGGTTAAATTTATATACTATTACTCACCATATCTAGTTTGGTTAGATTTTACTAATTGTAGCTCAACACATCAATAAATGAGGATTCTCCTTAATTTTGATTGATACAACCTCCAAGAATCAAATAAGCTACTAATCCCTTATAAAAGGCCTAATTCTCTAAAATAAGTGTTTGGGACTTAATCAAGGCATGTAGTGCATCTTCTGTTTCATGCACCTGCTTTTTTTCAAGTTTGCCGTGCATATTCTGTTTCATGCACTAGCCTATCTCTTTTTATGTATATAATTTTCCTCACTGGGCTCTTTTAGGGTAGCTTCACAACATGGCAGCTTTTTCCCTTCTATGCAATGATTAGTGCAATGCCCCTCATTAAACACTTATTCTCGAAAATCGATCTTTAACTTTAGATTTTCACCTAAATATCATTTCATTGGTCTTAAGCAATCCACACAAAATTTAACACACATGGAATCCACATCTATCTCAATGTCTCCCCACAACAGCTCAACCATCCCAAACTATCCTAGAATTGGTTTATTGGATTTTTTTTTGTTATAGTTAATTCTACATATTCTATCCATTGATCCAATCTAAATAATATGTGATTTTCTTGATTATTGTGCTCAATGTAAATCAATCTAACACGAACAAGCTTAAACTAAATCAAAGCAGCATCCCCTAGTGACAATAATATAAAAACAATTTCAAATATTTTTATCGGTCAGTAAAATTTTTTTTTCTTTTTTATTATTATTATTATTATTTTTTTTGAACATTTTGATTCCTTTCCCCCAACCTAAATGAAACATTGTCCTTAATGTAAAGATTAAATGTGCAAAATTTATGAAGGACAATAAGGAGCAAAATTTTGAATAAAGGGACGAGTTTTGAGCTTTACCTAGAAAGTCTGCATAAACTTGGCCTAAACAAACCTTCAATTTCATTAGTAAAGAAAAACAACAATAAAAGAAACACACCTAAAACAAACACACAACATTATAAAACTGAAAAGAAACATACAAAATAAAATAATGAGAAAAGGATATCAATCTTTAGAATCATGTATAGCAACGGACTCTTCCAATCTAGAGAAATTCTCAAAAAATGGTTTCAAATCGAGCTTTGGCTCTTGAACACTTGAAATCGTATGCGAATTTTTAGAATTATCGTTGAATTCAAATTCTAGTGCATCATATGAAGATGTAGCGATAAACTGATCATTAACAAGTTGTTCAATAAGATCTACTTCATGCAAATCATCTGTATCTCCATGTTGCTTGCAAATGTTAAAAATATTCATTTCCACAGTCATATTTCCAAAAGAGAGTTTCAAGATACCATTTCTACAATTTATCAACGCATTTGAAGTAGCAAGAAAGCGGCATCCTAAAATGACACGTATTTGTGCATTTGAATTTAAAACAGGATGTGTGTCCAAAACTATAAAATCAATCGGATAATAGAATTTATAAGTTTGAACTAGAACATCCTCTACAACTCCTCTTGGAACTTTTACTGAACGATCAACAAGTTGGAGTGTTGTTGTTGTTGGCTTAAGCTCTCCCAAACCAAGTTGCTCAAGCACAGAAAAAGGTAATAGGTTAACACTAGCACCAAGATCAAGCAAAGCACGCTTTATCCTATTATTCCCAATCACACAAGAAATTGTTGAACAATCAGGATCTTTGAATTTAGGTGGAGTGTTTTGTTGAATGATTGAGCTCACATTCTCTGTCAAAAATACTTTCTGTTGAACATTAAGTTTCCTCTTGACAGTGCACAAGTCTTTTAAAAATTTTGCATATGAAGGAACTTGTTTGATTGCATCCAATAATGGTATGTTAATTTTGACTTGTTTGAAAAGTTCAAAAATTTCAGAATTATGGTTGAGTTTTGAAATTGGTTGCAATCGTTGAGGAAATGGAGCTGGAATGGGACATTTTTCAACAATAGGTTCAGAAATGATCTTTTCCTCACTTTTGGAAACGTCATTTTCTTGCTTTGAAGTACCACCAGATTTTAGTTCTTTTGAAGGGATGGTTTTGTCAATAATTTTTCCACTACGAAGAGTCGTGATGGAGTTGGCATTTTCTTGTTGACTTTCAGAAGAACTAGAAGCATTTACATTAAATTGTCCAGAAGGATTTGGTTGAGGTTGAGCAGGAAATTTGCCTTTCTCTTGAGAACGTAAAGAAGAGGTCAATGAAGAAAGTGTGTTCTTGATTTCATTGATGGCTTGTGAAGTTTGATTATTAATATTTGCTTGTCCTTCCATAAAAGACTGCAATGTTTCCTCAAGAGTCTTTGATTGTGGTGGTGGAAAAGAAGGAAATTTTAAAAGCCCTTGAGGTTGTGATAAATGAACACGATTATCATCTCTCCAACTAAAGTTAGGATGATTTCTCCGTTGTTGATTATATGTTTCTGAGTATGGCGAAGAAAAAGGCTTTTTAAAAGTGTTCATAGCATTGGCTTGATCATGTAAAACTTCTTTGAAAACTGGAATGTTAGGACAATCATGCGTAAGATGACCAAAAGTTTCACAAATGCTACAAATTTCATCATTTTGCACGGGTTTAACTTCCTTTACTTTCCTTAATTCCATAGCTTCAACCTTTCTAGATAAACTAGCAATTCTAGCATTTAGATCATCATCTTGACTCAATTGATATTTTCCTCCACTAGAACTAGCAAGATTAGATCTAATTGAGTTTTCGATTGGTTTTACTGTTTGCCAAGATTGAGAATTTTCAGCTAGATGATCTAGAAATTTCAAAGCTTCATCTATATCTTTATCTAAAAATTCACCATTGCACATCGTTTCTACAAATTGTTTTGCTTCAGGAGTTAGGCCATCATAAAAGAAACTTATGGTACGCCATTTTTCAAAACCATGATGTGGGCATGTATTTAACAAATCTTTAAATCTTTCTAAATATTGAAAGTACGCTTCATTGGTTTTTTGAGAAAAATTTTGGATTTGTCTTTTCAAAGCATCAGTTTTATGTGCTGGAAAGAATTTCTTCAAAAACTCACTTTGCATTTCTTGCCATGTGCCAATCGACCTAGGTTTTAAAGAGTTAAGCCAAGTTTTTGCTTTATCTTTTACAGAAAAAGGAAACAATTTCAATTTAACAATTTCATTGGGACAAGTTTGATAGTTAAATGTGGCACATACTTCCTCAAATTCTTTAAGATGCAAATATGGACTTTCGGATTCTAAGCCATGAAAATTAGGAAGTAATGGAATCATACCGAGCTTGAATCGAAAATTATTAGCATTAAGAGGGAAAATGAAACATGAAGGAGCAGAATTTTGAGGAAGTTGCAAGTAATCACGCATGGTTCATGCTTGTTGGTTTTCATTTTCATCATGTACGCTTTCATTATCAGCCATGGTGGAAGATGTGAACGAGTGTTGAGCTGAGTCAAATAAATTACTAAAAAAAGTTTCACAATTATCTTTAACTAAACGATGAGAATTTAATTCACGATACCAATATGACATAAAATAACAAAAAAATAGAAGTAAAGAACGAAAATTAGGTGGCATAGCCAACCATATAATAAGAACGAAAATTAGGTGGCATGGCCAACCATATAATAACGTAAAGAACAAAAATTAGGAGGCATAGCCAACCATATAATAAAGAAACGACAGATCGGGAGGCTCGGCCTTCCCTTTAAGGAAAGAAAATAAACAGAAAATAAAAAAGAAGGAGGCTCGGGCTTCCTTTAAAGTAAAATAACTAAAGCAATAAGATTGAAAAAGGAACGTGATTTGTGAAGATTATGAAAGAGAAGAAAACCTCAGAGTAAGTAGCAGAAAATAATCCTTGACGCAAATCCCCGGCAACGGCGCCAAAAACTTGCTACAACTTTAAGGTTGCAAACCCAAGTGCAGGTTGTCGCAAGTAATAAACTCGGAAGTCTGAGGTCAAACCACAGGGGAAGGAAATATACTATTCTATGAATGGTAAATGGTTGGTGGAAATACGATGGAGAAGAACACCAGAGCGTTGGGGATTCACTTCGGATAAATGGGTAGAAATTACTATTGATCTTTTATTCAACTCATACAAAATATGGAAGATAAAATATTGATCTCAAATATACTAAAAGATAGATCTTGATAATTGTTTGAGAGAATATGTCAAAATAAGTTGTTGGAATGTAGAGATTATCTAAGCATTTATTGTGCCAAAATTGTCAACAATAAATCAAAGTCTTTAACAAACCAAAACCATTTGTAGAACATATACTTCAACCAAGTAAGAAGATGAACATTGAAGAACAAAATGAAAGATCAAAGACAATACTAAACATTCATCAAAGTTTCACCCTTAGCTCTAGCTAAATGTTTAGAAATACATAGTGAAATGTTACAAAGAAAATGAAGGAAGCTAGAATATGATGGAGAGAATTGATCCTTCAAAATTGTGGCCAAGGTCCCCTTTTATAGGCAAAGGAACATCCAAAATTCAAGTAGGCAATGCAACTTGTTTCTGTCCAACTTCAAGACAGCTGGAACATACAACTTGATGCCAATTTTCAGATACATTTTGCAGTGAATATGGATTTATGATCAACAGATAAATTATTTTCACTTGAGTTAGCTTTCCATTTGTTCAAATATCAGGTTCATTGGATCTATATAACTCCAGATATGATAAAAACAATAAGTGCTGCTTCACAGGTAAAGCTGTATCCGGCAGGTAACAAGCTGGACTTCTTTCGAAACATAAATATTGTAGAAACATGCCCTATCTTTCCAACCCAACTTGAATCCCCTCGATCCAATGTCTGAAGCTCAAGTTATGATTATTTTACTGACAGCTGCTTCTTGCTTGAGACAGTCACTATTTTTGACTTTTCAACACTATTTTCCTCCACTTGCTCCACTTGTTCTAAATTGGAAATACATGTGAAATACATCCAATAGATACTCTTTCAAATGTATAATACTCATGACGACATGTATGTAAATACATATTTCAATTAATTTCATTTTTAACCATGTATTTATGGAAATTGAATTTACGGCAAGAGAATTTAAATTAGAGACTAACATTAGTGTTTTCAAACAAAGTGAATGTAAAATACCTTATTAATGATATATCTTTGAAGCACTTTTAGACACTAATCAATTACCCTACTGGATAGTTCAAATTTCAAATATTTTTCCCATCCAATTGACACTTGACAGCAATGCAAGTGTCAAAAAACGTGTCAAAAATCAGTGTATGAATATCAAAGTTCAACCGATAAGAACCTTGCTACATGTACACTATGGGGTACACTTTTGTTTACACTTTGCCACGTGACATTACTCTATTGTACAATATAAATTTCAAACAATATTCACATCCAATTGGCACTTGACAACAATGCGAGTGTCAAACAACGTGTCGAAAATTAGTGTACAAATAGCAAAGTTCAATCGCTAAGGACCTTGCTACATGTACACTATGGTGTACACTTTAGTTTACACTTCGCCACGTGACATTACCCTATTGGCCAATTTAAATTTCAAACAGTTTTCCCATCCAATTGACACTTGACAACAATGCAAGTGTCAAACGATGTGTCATGAAGCAGTGTACAAATAGCAAAGTTCAATCGATAAAAATCTTGCTACATGTACACTATGGTACACACTTTAGTTTACACTTCGCCATGTGATATTACCCTGTTGGACAGTTTAAATTTCAAACAGTTTTCCCATCCAATTGACACTTGACAACAATGCAAGTGTCAAAAAACATGACAAAAATCAGTGTACAAATACAAAGTTCAATCGGTAAGAACCTTGCTACATGTACACTATGGTGTACACTTCAGTTTACAATTTACCATGTGTCATTACCCTGTTGGATAGTTCAAATTTCAAATATTTTTCCCATCCAATTGAAACTTGACAACAATGCAAGTGTCAAAAAACATGACAAAAATCAGTGTACAAATACAAAGTTCAATCGGTAAGAACCTTGCTACATGTACACTATGGTGTACACTTCAGTTTACAATTTACCATGTGTCATTACCCTGTTGGATAGTTCAAATTTCAAATATTTTTCCCATCCAATTGAAACTTGACAACAATGCAAGTGTCAAAAAACATGACAAAAATCAGTGTACAAATACAAAGTTCAATCGGTAAGAACCTTGCTACATGTACACTATGGTGTACACTTCAGTTTACAATTTACCATGTGTCATTACCCTGTTGGATAGTTCAAATTTCAAATATTTTTCCCATCCAATTGAAACTTGACAACAATGCAAGTGTCAAAAAACATGACAAAAATCAGTGTACAAATACAAAGTTCAATCGGTAAGAACCTTGCTACATGTACACTATGGTGTACACTTCAGTTTACAATTTACCATGTGTCATTACCCTGTTGGATAGTTCAAATTTCAAATATTTTTCCCATCCAATTGAAACTTGACAACAATGCAAGTGTCAAAAAACATGACAAAAATCAGTGTACAAATACAAAGTTCAATCGGTAAGAACCTTGCTACATGTACACTATGGTGTACACTTCAGTTTACAATTTACCATGTGTCATTACCCTGTTGGATAGTTCAAATTTCAAATATTTTTCCCATCCAATTGAAACTTGACAACAATGCAAGTGTCAAAAAACATGACAAAAATCAGTGTACAAATACAAAGTTCAATCGGTAAGAACCTTGCTACATGTACACTATGGTGTACACTTCAGTTTACAATTTACCATGTGTCATTACCCTGTTGGATAGTTCAAATTTCAAATATTTTTCCCATCCAATTGAAACTTGACAACAATGCAAGTGTCAAAAAACATGACAAAAATCAGTGTACAAATACAAAGTTCAATCGGTAAGAACCTTGCTACATGTACACTATGGTGTACACTTTAGTTTACACTTCACCATGTGATATTACCCTTTTAGACCGTTTAAATTTCAAACAGTTTTCCCATCCAATTGAAACTTGACAACAATGCAAGTGTCAAAAAACATGACAAAAATCAGTGTACAAATACAAAGTTCAATCGGTAAGAACCTTGCTACATGTACACTATGGTGTACACTTCAGTTTACAATTTACCATGTGTCATTACCCTGTTGGATAGTTCAAATTTCAAATATTTTTCCCATCCAATTGACATTTGACAACAATACAAGTGTCAAACAACGTGTCAAAAATCAGCGTACGAATAGCAAAGTTCAATCAGTAAGAACCTTGCTGCATGTACACTATGGGGTACACTTTTGTTTACACTTTGCCACATGACATTACTCTATTGCACAATATAAATTTCAAACAGTATTCACATCCAATTGGCACCTGACAACAGTGCAAGTGTCAAACAATGTGACGAAAATTAGTGTACAAATAGCAAAGTTCAATCGGTAAGTACTTTGCTACATGTACACTACGGTGTAAACCTTAGTTTACACTTTATCAATTGACATTATCCTGCTGGACAGTTTACTTTTCAAGTAGTTGTCCCATCAAATTGTCACTTGACAACAATGCAATTGTCAAAAAATGCGTCAAAAATTAGTGTACAAATAGTAAAGTTCAATCGGTAAGAAAAAACCTTGCGACAAGTGCACAATGGTGTACTCTTTAGTTTACACTTTGTCACGTGACATTACCCTATCGAACAGTTTAAATTTCAAATAATTTTCCCTAACTAATTCACACTTTGTAACAATGCAAGTGTCAAATATCGTGTCAAAAATCAGTGTACAAATCGCAAAGTTCAAACGATAAGAATCTTGCTACATGTACACGATGGTGTACACTTTAGTTTACACTTTGCCACGTGACATTATCCTGTTGGACAGTTTAAATTTCAAACAATTTTCCAATCCAATTGACACTTGACAACAATGCAAGTGTCTAATAACGTGTCAAAAATCAGTGTACAAATAGCAAATTTCAATCGGTAAGGACCTTGCTACACGTACACTATAGTGTACACTTTAATTTACGCTTTGCCACGTGACATTATCCTGCTGGACGGTTTAAATTTCAAAAAGTTTCTCCATCCAAATTAAACTTGACAACAATGGAAGTATCAAACAACGTGTGAAAAATCATTGTACAAATAGCAAAGTTCAATTGGTAAGAACCTCGCGACATGTACACTATGTTGTACACACTTTAGTTTGCACTTAGCCACAGGTCATTACCCTACTAGACATTTTAAATTTCAAACAATTTTCCCATCCAATTGACACTTAAAAACAATGCAAGTGTTAAACAACGTGTCAAAAATTTGTGTACAAATAGCAAAGTTCAATCGGTAAGAACCTTGTTACAAGTACGCTATGGTGTATCTTTTAGTTTACACTTTGTCACGTGATATTACCCTGTTGGGCAGTTTAAATTTCAAGCAGCTTAAATTTCAAATGGTTTTCCCATCCAATTGACACTTGACAATGATGCAAGTGTCAAACAATGTGTCAAAAATCAGTGTACAAATAGTAAAGTTCAATCGACAAGAACCTTGCTACATGTACACTAAGGTGCAAACTTTAATTTACAATTTGTCAGGTGACATTACCCTGTTGGACAGTTTAAATTTAAAATAGTTTTCCCATCCAATTGACACTTGACAACAATGCAAGCGTCGAGCAACATGTCCAAAATCAGTGTACAAATAGCAAAGTTCAATAGATAAGAACCTTGCTACATGTTCACTAAGGAGTACACTTTAGTTTACATTTTACCACGTGACATTTCCCTGTTGGGCTATTTAAATTTTCAAATAGTTGTCCCATCCAATTGACAATTGACAACAATGCAAGTGTCAAAAAACATGTCAAAAATCACTGTACAAACAGCAAAGTTCAATCGGTAAGAACCATGTGACAAGTACACTATGGTGTACACTTTAGTTTACACTGTTCCGCATGACATTACCTTGTTGAACTGTTTAATTTTGAAATAATTTTTCCCAACCAATTGATGCTTGCATTGCACTTGGCAACAATGCAAGCGTCAAGCATCGTGTCAAAAATCAGTGTACAAATAGCAAAGTTCAATCGATAAGAACCTTGCTACATGTACACTATAGTGTACATTTTAGTTCACACCTTGCTACATGACAATACCCTTTTAGACTGTTTTAATTTCAAACGATTTTCCCATCCAATTGACACTTGACAACAATGCAAGTATCAAACGACATGTCAAAAATCAGTGTACAAATAGCAAAGTTCAATCAGTAAGGGTCTTGCTACATGTACACTATGGTGTACACTTTAATTTACACTTTGCCACGTGACATTACCCTACCGGACAATTTAAATTTCAAATAGTTTCTCCATCCAAATTACACTTGACAACAATGCAAGTGCCAAACAACATGTCAAAAATCAGTGTACAAATAGTGAAGTTCAATCGGTAAGAACCTTGTGACATGTACACTATGGTTTACACACTATAGTTTACACTTTTCCACGTGACATTACCTTGTAGGATAATTTAAATTTCAAACAGTAATCCCATCATATTGACAGTTGACAACAATGCAAGTGTAAAAAAATGTGTCAAAAATTAATGTATAAATAGTAAAGTTCAATCGGTAAGAACCTTGCTTGGACAGTTTAAATTTCAAGTAATTTTCCCCAACCAATTGACACTTGACAATGACACAAGTGTCAAACATCGTGTAAAAAATCAGTGTACAAATAGCAAAGTTTAATCGATGAGAACCTTGCTACATGTGCACATTGGTGTACACTTTAGTTTAGACTTTGCCACGTGACATTACCATGTTGGACAGTTTAAATTTCAAACAATTTTCCAATCCAATTGACACTTGACCACTGTGCAAGTGTCAAACAACGTGTCAAAAATTAGTGTACAAATAGCTAAGTTCAATACGTAAGGACCTTGCTACATATACACTATGGTGTACACTTTAATTTATGCTTTCCCATGTGACATTACCCTATTCGACTGTTTAAATTTCAAACAATTTTCCCATCCAATTGACACTTGACAACAGGGCAAGTGCCAAACAACGTGTCAAAAATCAGTGTACAAATAGCAAAGGTTAATCGGTAAGAACCTCGCTACATGTACACCATGGAGTACACTTTAGTTTAAACTTTGACACGAGAAATTACCTCGTTGGACAGTTTAAATTTCAAATAGATTTCACATCCAGTTGAAACTTGAAAATAATGCAACTGTCAAACAACATGTCGAAAATCAATGTACAAATAACAAAGTTCAATCAGTAAGTACCTTGCTACATGTATACTATGGTGTAAACCTTAGTTTACACTTTGACACTTGACATTACCCTACGGCATAGTTTAAATTTCAAACATTTGTCCTATCTAATTGACACTTGACAATAATACAAGTGTCAAAAAACATGTCAAAAATCAGTGAGCAAATAGCAAAGTTCAATCGATAAGAACCTTGTGACAAGTACACTATGGTGTACTCTTTAGTTTACACTTTACCACGTGACATTACCCTGTCGGACTTTTTAAATTTCAAATAATTTTTCCCAACCAATTGAAACTTGGCAATAATGCAAGTGTCAAACATTGTGTCAAAAATCAGTGTAGAAATAGGAAAGTTCAATTGATAAGAACCTCACAACATGTACACAATGGTATACCACTAAAGTGTACACTATGGTATACACTTTAGTTACACTTTGCCACATGACATTATCGTGTTGGACAGTTTAAATTTTAAACAATTTTTCCATCCAATTGACACTTGACAACAATGCATGTGTCAAACAACGTGTCAAAATTAGTGTACAAATAGCAAAGTTCAATCGGTAAGAACCATGCTACATGTATACTATGATGTACACATTAGTTTACACTTTGCCACGTGAAATTACCCTGTTGGACAGTTTAAATTTCAAATAGTTTTCACATCTAGTTGACACTTGTAAATAATGCAAGTGTCAAACAACATGTCAAAAATCAGTGTACAAATAGCAAAGTTCAATCGGTATGTACATTGCTACATGTACGCTATGGTGTACACCCTAGTTTACACTTTGCCACTTGACATTACCCTGTTTGACAATTTAAATTTCAAATAGTTTTTCCATCCAATTGACACTTGACAACAATGCAAGTGCCAAA
>NW_019243064.1:79281-87945 GCF_002742605.1 Olea europaea var. sylvestris | reverse complement strand
TGACATTACCTTGCTGGACAGTTTAAATTTCAAACAGTTTTCCCATGCAACTGATACTTGACAACGATGCAAGTCTCAAATAACGTGTCAAAAATCAGTGTACAAGTAGCAAAGTTCAATCGGTAAGAATCATGTAGCATGTACACTATGGTGTACACTTTAGTTTACACTTTGCCATGTGACATTACCCTGCTGAATAGTTTAAATTTAGAACAATTTTTCCATCCAATTGATCGTTAACATAAATACAAGTATCAAACAACGTGTCAAAAATCAGTGTGAAATAGCAAAGTTCAATCGATAAGGACTTTGCTACGGGTACACTATGGTGTACACGTTAATTTACACTTTTCCACGTGATATTACCCTAGTGTACACGTTAATTTACACTTTTCCACGTGATATTACCCTTTACTACAGTTTAAATTTTAAATAGTTTTCTCATCCAATTGACACTTAACAACAATGCAAGTGTCAAACAACGTATCAAAAATCAGTGTACCAAGAGCAAAGTTCAATTGGTAAGTACCTTGGTACTTGTACGCTATGGTGTACACTTTAGAATACACTTTGCCTCATGCCATTACCTATTGGATAGTTTAAATTTCAAATAGTTTTTCCATCCTATTGACACTTGAAAACAATGAAAGTGTTAAATAAAGTGTCAAAAATCATGGTACAAATGGCAAAGTTCAATCTGTAAGAACCTTGCTTCATGTACACTACGGTGTACACACTTTCCGTTACACTCTACCACGTGACATTACCTTGCTGGACAGTTTAAATTTCAAATAGTTTTCCCATCTGATTGACACTTAACGACAATGCAGGTGTCAAACAATGATCAAAAAATAAGAGTACAAATTGCAAAGTTCAATCGGTAAGACCCTTGTTGCATGAACACTATGTGTTCACTTTAGTTTACACTTTACCACTTGACATTACCCTGTTGGAAAGTTTAAATTTCAAATAGTTTTCCAATCCAATTGACACTTGCCAACAACGTAAGTGTCAAACAACGTGTCGAAAATCAATGTACAAATAGCAAAGTTCAATCGGTGAGGACCTTGCTACATGTCCACTATGGTGTACATACTTTAGCTTACACATTGCCACGTGACATTACCCTATTGGATAGTTTAAATTTCAAGCAGTTTTCCCATCCAATTGACACTTGACAACAATGTAAGTGTCAAACAACATGTCAAAAATCAGTGTACAATTAACAAAGTTCAATAGGTATGGACCTTGCTACATGTACACTATGGTGTACACTTTAGTCTACACTTTGCCACGTGACGTTACCCAATTGGAAAGTTTAAATTTCAAATGGTTTTCCCATCGAATTGTCACTTGACAACAATTCAAGTGTCGAACAACGTGTCAAAAATCAGTGTACAAATAGCAAAGTTCAATCGGTATGAACCTTTCTACATGTATAGTTTAGTTTACACTTTATCACGTGACATTACCCTGTTGGATAGTATAACTTTCAAACAGTTTTCCCATCCAATTGACACTTGCCAGCAATACGAGTGTCAAATAACGTGTCAAAAATTAGTTTACAGATAGTAAGGTTCAATCGGTAAGAACCTTGCTACTAGTACACTATGGTGTCAAATAACACGTCAAAAATTAGTGTGCAGATAGCAAAGTTCAATCGATAAGTACCTTGCTACTAGTACACTATGGTGTACACTTTAGATTACACTTTTCCACGTGCCATTACCCTGTTGGACAGTTTAAATTTTAAACAGTTTTCCCATGCAACTGATACTTGACAACAATGCAAGTGCCGAACAACGTGTCAAAAATCAATGTACAAATAGCAAAGTTCAATCGATAAGAACCATGCTACATGTATACTACGGTGTCCACTCTAGTTTACACTTTGCCACATGACATTACCCTGTTGGACAGTTTAAATTTCAAACAATTTTCCCATCCAATTAACACCTAACAATAATGCATGTGTCAAACAATGTGTCAAAACCAGTGTACAAATAGCAAAGTTCAATCTGTAAGAACCACGCCACATGTACACTATGGTGTACACTTTAGTTTACACTTTGCCATGTGACATTACCCTACTGGAAAGTTGAAATTTGAAATAATTTTTCCTTACAATTAATACTTGACATAAATGCAAGTATCAAACAACGTGTCAAAAATCAGTGTAAAATAGCAAAGTTCAATCGATAAGGACCGTGCAACAGGTATACTATGGTGTACACGTTAATTTAGACTTTGCCACGTGATATTACTCTTTAGGACAGGTTAAAATTTAAAACAGTTTTCTCATCCAATTGACACTTGACAACAATGCAAGTGTCAAACAACGTGTCAAAAATTAGAGTACAAATAGCAAAGTTCAATCGGTAAGTACCTTGCTACTAGTACACTATGGTGTACACTTTAGATTACACTTTGCCACGTGCCATTGTCCCGTTGGACAGTGTAAATTTCAAACAGTTTTTCCATGCAATTGACACTTGACAACATTGCAAGTGCCAAACAACCTGTCAAAAATCAGTGTACGAATAGCAAAGTTCAATCGATAAGAACCGTGCTGCACGTACACTATGGTGTACACTTTAGTTTACACTTTTCCCATGACATTACCTTGTTGGACAGTTTAAATTTCAAATGGTTTCCCATCCAATTGACACTTGACAACAATGCATGCGTCAAACAACTTGTCAAAATCAGTGTACAAATAGCAAAGTTCAATCGGTAAGAACCATGCCACATGTACACTATGGTGTACACTTTAGTTTACACTTTGCCATGTGACATTACCCTACTGGACAGGTTGAATTTGTAACAGTTTTTCCATCCAATTGATAGTTGACATAAATGTAACCATCAAACAACGTGTCAAAAATCAGTGTAAAATAGTAAAGTTCAATCGGTAAGGACCTTCCTAAAGGTACACTATGGTGTACACGTTAATTTACACTTTGTCACGTGACATTACCCTTTAGGACAGTTTAAATTTCAAAATATTTTCTCATCCAATTGACACTTGACAACAATGTAAGTGTCAAACAACGTGTTAAAAATTAGTGTACAAATAGCAAAGTTCAATCGGTAAGTACCTCGCTACTAGTACACTTTGGTGTACATATTAGATTACACTTTGCCACATGACATTATCGTATTGGACAGATTAAATTTTAAACAATTTTCCATCTATTTGACACTTGACAACAATGCATGTGTCAAACAACGTGTCAAAATAAGTGTACAAATAGCAAAGTTCAATTGGTAAGAACCATGCTACATGTACACTATGATGTACATATTAGTTTACACTTTGCCACATGAAATTACCCTGTTGGATAGTTTATATTTCAAATAGTTTTTCCATCCAGTTGACACTTAAAAATAATGCAAGTATTAAACAAAATGTCGAAAATTAGTGTACAAATAGCAAAGTTCAATCGGTAAGTACCTTGCTACATATACACTATGGAGTATACCTTAGTTTACACTTTGCCACTTGACATTACCCTATTTGACAATTTAAATTTCAAACAGTTTTCCCATCCAATTGACACTTGACAACAACGCAAGTGCCTAACAATGTGTTAAAAATCAATGTACAAATTGTAAAGTTCAATCGGTAAGAACCTCGCTACATGTACACCATTGGAAACACTTTAGTTTACACTTTGCCATGTCACATTACCTTGATGGACATTTTAAATTTCAAAGAGTTTTCACATCCAATTGACACTTGACAACAATACAAGTGTCGAACAACATGTTGAAAATCGGTGTACAAATAACAAAGTTCAATCTGTAAGAACCGCGCAACATGTACACTATGGTGTACACTTTAATTTACACTTTACCACGTGACATTACCTTGTTGGAAAGTTTAAATTTTAAAAAAATTTCCCATCCAATTGACACTTGACAACAATGAAAGTGTCAAAAAATGTGTCTAAAATCAGTGTACAAATAGCAAAGTTCAATCGGAAAGAACCTTGCTACATGTACACTATGGTATACACTTTAGTTTACACTTTCCCACATGACATTACCTTGTTGGGCAGTTCAAATTTTAAATAGTTTCTCATCCAATTGACACTTGACAACAATGGAAGTGCAAACAACGTGTCAAAAATTAGTGTACAAGTAGCAAAGTTTAATCGGTATGAACATTTCTACATGTACAGTTTAGTTTACACTTTACCACATGACATTACCCTATTGGACAGTATAACTTTCAAACAGTTTTTCCGTCCAATTGACACTTTACAGCAATGCAAGTGTCAAACAACGTATCAAAAATTAGTGTACAGATAGTAAGGTTCAATCGGTAAGAACTTTGCTACATGTACACTATGGTGAACACTTTAGTTTACACTTTGTCATGTGACATTACCCTGTTGGACAGTTTAAATTTCAAATAGTTTTCCCTTGCAATTGACACTTGACAACAATCCAAGTGCCAAACAACGTTTTAAAAATCAGTGTACAATAGCAAAGTTCAATCGGTAAGAACCGTGCTACATGTGCACTATGGAGTACTCTTTAGTTTACACTTTGCCAAGTGTTATTACCCTGTTGGACAGTTTAAATTTCAAATGGTTTCCACATCCAATTGACACTTGATAATAATGAAAGTGTCAAACAACCTATCGAAAATCTATGTACAAATAGTAAAGTTCAATTGGTTAGGAAATTGCTACATGTACACTATAGTATACATTTTAGTTTACACTTTGCCACGTTATGTTACTCTGTTGGAGAGTTTAAATTTGAAACAGTTTTCCCATCTAATTGACACTTGAGAACAATGCTGGTTCCAAACAATGTGTCAAAAATCTGTGCACAAATAGCAAAGTTCAATCGGTTAGAACCTTGCTACATTTGCACTATGGAGTACACTTTAGTTCACACTTTGCCAAGTGACATTACCCTATTAGATAGCTTAAATTTCAAATAGTTTTCACATCTAATTGACACTTGACAACAATGTAAGTGTCAAACAACATATCGAAAATATGTGTACAAATAGCAAATTTCAATCAGAAAGGATCTTGCTACATGTACATTATGGTATACACTTTAGTTTACACATTGCCACGTGGCATTACCATATTGGACAGTTTAAATTTGAAATAGTTTTCCCATCCCATTGATGCTTGACAATAATGCAAGTGTCAAACAACGTGTTAAAAATCAATGTACAAGTAGCAAAGTTCAATCGGAAAGAACCTTGCTACAAGTACACTATGGTGTGCACTTTAGTTTACACTCACCATGTGACATTATCCTGTTGGACAGTTTAAATTTCAAACTCATTTCCCATCCAATTGACAATTGACAACAATGCAAGTATCAAACAACGTGTCAAAAATTAGTGTAAAAATAGCAAAGTTCAATCGGTATGACGTTTGCTACATGTACACTATGGTGTATATTTTAGTTTACACTTTTCCTCATGAAATTACCCTATTAGAGTGTTTAAATTTCAAACACCTTGCTACATGTATACTATGGTGTACACTTTACTTTACACCTTACCACATGATATTAACCTGTTGGACATCTTAAATTTTAAATAGTTTTTCCATCCAATTGACAATTGACAGCAGTGCAAGTGATAAACAACGTGCCAAAAATTAGTGTACAGATAGCAAAGTTCAATCGATAAGGACCTTGCTACATGTACACTATGGAGTACACTCTAATTTACACTTTTCCACATGACATTACCCGGTTTGACAGTTTAAATTTCAAACAGTTTTTTCATCGAATTGACACTTGACAACAATGCAAGTTTCAAACATCGTGTCAAAAATCTGTGTACAAACAGCAAAGTTTAATCGATAAGAACCTTGCTACATAAACACTATGGTGTACACACTTTAGTTTACACTTTGCCATGTGACATTACCCTGTTAGACAGTGTAAATTGCAAATAGTTTTCCTATCCAATTGACTCTTGACAACAATACAAGTGTTAAACAATGAGTCAAAGATCAGTTTACAAATAGTAATGTTCAATCGGTAAGAACCTTGCCACATGTACACATTAGTTTACACTTTGCCACGTGACATTACCCGATAGGACAGTATAAATTTCAAACAGTTTTCTCGTCCAAATGACACTTGATAACAATGCAAGTGTCAAACAACGTGTCAAAAATCAGTGTACAAGTAGCAAAGTTCAATCGGAAAGAACCTTGCTACAAGTACACTATGGTGTACGCTTTAGTTTATACTTTGCAATGTGACATTACCATGTTGGACAATTTAAATTTCAAATAGTTTTCCCATCCAATTGACACTTGGCAACAATGCAAGTGTCAAAAAATGTGTCAAAAATTAGTGTACAAATAGCAAAGTTCAATCGGTAAGAACCTTGCTACATGTACACTATGGTGTACACACTTTAGTTTACACTTTGCCACGTGACATTACCCTGTTGGACAGTATAAATTTCAAACAGTTTCCTCATCCGATTGACACTTGAAAACAATGCAATTGTCAAACAACGTGTCAAAAATCAGTGTAAAAATAGCAAAGTTCAATCAGTATGAACAGTGCAACATGTACAGTTTAGTTTACATTTTACCACGTGATATTATCCTGTTGGACAGTTTAAATTTCAAACTGTTTTCCCATCCAATTGACAGCTGACAACAATGCAAGTGTCAAACAATGCATCAAAAATCAGTGTACAAATAGCAAAGTTCAATCGATACGAATCTTAGTACATGTACACTACGGTGTACACTTTAGTTTACACTTTGCGATGAGATATTACCCTGTTGGGTAGTTTAAATTTCAAACAGTTTTTCCATCCAATAGACACTTGACCACCATGCAAGTGCCAAACAATGTGTTGAAAATTAGTGTACAAATAGCAAAGTTCAATCGGTAAGAACCTTGCTTCATGTACACTATGGTCTACACTTTAGTTTACACTATGCCACGTGACATTATCTTGTTGGACAGTTTAAATTTCAAACATTTTTCGCATCCCATTGAAACTTGACAACAATGCAAGTGTCAAACATCGTGTCCAAAATCAGTTTATAAATAGCAAAGTTCAACCGGTAAGGACCTTGCCACTATGGTGCACACTTTAGTTTACAATTTGCCACAAGACATTACCCTGTTGGACAGTTTAAATTCCAAACAGTTTTTCCATCCAATTGACACATGACCACAATGCAAGTGTCAAACAATGTGGTGAAAATCAGTTTACAAATAGCAAAGTTCAATCGATAAGGACCTTGCTACATGTACACTATGATGTATACTTTAGTTTACACTTTGTCCCGTGACAGTACACTGTTGGATAGTTTAAATTTCAAACAGTTTTTCCATCCAATTGATGCTTGACAACAATGCAAGTGTCAAACAACGTGTCAAAAATCAGTGTGCAAATAGCAAAGTTCAACCAGTAAGAACCTTGCTACATGTACACTTTCACTTTGCCACGTGTCATTACCCTATTCGAAAATTTAAATTTCAAATAGTATTCCCTTCCATTTGACACTTGAAAACAATGCAAGTGTCAAACAACATGTTGAAAATTAGAGTACAAATAGTAAAGTTCAAACGGTAAGGACCTTGCCACATGTCCACTATGGTGTAAGCTTTTGTTTACACTTTGCCAAGTGACGTTACGCTGTTGGACAATTTAAATTTCAAAATGTTTTCCCATCCAAATGACACTTGACAACTATGCAAGTGCTAAACAACGTGTTAAAAATTAGTTTACAAGTGGCAAAGTTCAATCTGAAAGAACCTTACTACAAGTACACTATGGTGTGCACTTTAGTTTACACTTTGCCACGAGACATTACCCCGTTGGACAGTTTAAGTTTCAAACTATTTTCCCATCCAATTGACACTTGACAACAATGCAAGGGTCAAGCAACGTGTCAAAAATCAATGTACAAATAGCAAAGTTCAATCGGTAAGGACCTCACTACATGTATACTATGGTTTACACTTTAGTTTAAAATTTACCACGTGACATTGCCCTATTAGACAGTTTAAATTTCAAACAATTTTCCAATCCAATTGACACTAGACAACAATTCAAGTGGCAAACAACCTATCAAAAATCTGTACACAAATAATAACGTTCAATCGGAAAGAACCTTGCTACATGTACACTATAGTGTACACACTTTAGTTTACACTTTGCCACGTGACATTACCCTGTTGGACAGTATAAATTTCAAATAGTTTTCACGTCCAATTGAAACTTGACAATGATGCAAGTGTCAAACAACATGCTAAAAATTAGTGTACAAATAGGAAAGTTCAATCAGTGAGAACCTTGCTAAATGTACACTATGGTGTACATTTTATATTACACTTTGCCACATGCTATTACCCCGTTGGATAGTTTAAATTTCAAAAAGTTTTTCCATCGAATTGACACTTGACAAAAATGCAAGTGTCAAACAACGTGTCTAAACTCAGTGTACAAATAGCAAAGTTCAATTGGTAAGAACCTTGCGATGGGTAAACTATGGTGTACACTTTAGTTTATACTTTCTCACATGACATTTCCTTGTCACTTTGCCACATGACATTGTCATGTTGGACAATTTAAATTTCAAATAGTTTTCCCATCTAATTGACACTTGACAACAATACAAGTGTCAAACAACGTGTCAAAAATCA
>NW_019243064.1:66557-73975 GCF_002742605.1 Olea europaea var. sylvestris | reverse complement strand
ATACAAATGACAATGTAATTAGCATGAAATGCATGAATCATATTGGCCAAATGTAGAACGTGAAGTTCGGGGTATTACACAAACAATTTTCCCCAGCCAATTGGCACTTGGCAACAATGCAAAAGTCAAATATCGTGTCAAAAATCAGTGTACAAATAGCAAAGTTTAATCGATAAGAACCTTGCCACATGTGCACATTCTTTAGTTTATACTTTGCCACGTGACATTACCATGTTGGAGAGTTTAAATTTCAAACAGTTTTCCAATCCAATTGACAGTTGACAACTGTACAAGTGTCAAACAACGTGTCAAAAATCAGTGTACAAATAGCTAAGTTCAATAGGTAAGGACCTTATTACATGTACACTATGGTGTACACTTTAATTTTCGATTTACCATGTGACATTACCCTATTTGACTATTTAAATTTCAAACAATTTTTCCATCCAATTGACACTTGCCAATAGCGCAAGTGCCAAACAACGTGTCAAAAATCAGTGTACAAATAGCAAAGTTTAATCGGTAAGAACCTTGCTACATGTACTCTATGGAGTACACTTCAATTTACACTTTGCCACGAGAAATTACCCTGTTGGACAGTTTAAATTTCAAATAGTTTTCACATCTAGTTGACACTTGAAAATAATGCAAGTGTCAAACAACATGTCGAAAATCAGTGTACAAATAGCAAAGTTTAATCGATAAGTACCTTGCTACAAGTACAGTATGGTGTAACCTTAGTTTACACTTTGCCACTTGACATTACCCTGCTGGACAGTTTAAATTTCAAAGAGTTGTCCCATCCAATTGACACTTGACGATAATGAAAGTGTCAAAAAATGTGTTAAAAATTAGTGTGCAAATGGTAAAGTTCAATCGATAAGAACCTTGCAATATGTACATAATGGTGTACACTTTAGTTTACACTTTGCCACGTGGCATTACCCTGTTGTACAGTTTTAATCTCAAACAGTTTTCCAATCCAATTGACACTTAACAACAATGCAAGTGTCTAACAACGTGTCAAAAATCAGTGTACATATAGCAAAGTTCAATCGGTAAGGACCTTGCTGCATGTACACTATGATGTACACTTTAATTTATGCTTTTCCACGTGATATTAACCGACTATATAGTTTAAGTTTCAAGCAGTTTGTCCATCCAAATTACACTTGACAACAATGCAAGAGTCGACAACGTGTTGAAAATCAGTGTACAAATAGTAAAGTTCAATCGATAAGAACCTTGCGACATGTACACTATGGTGCAGACTTTAGTTTACACTTTGCCACGGGTCATTACCCTTTTGGACAGTTTAAATTTCAAACAATTTTCCCATCCAATTGAAACTTGGCAACAATGCAAGTGTCAAAAATCAGTGTACAAATAGCAAAGTTCAATCGGTAAGAACCTAGCTATGTATACACTATGGTGCACACACTTTAGTTTACACTTTGCCACATGACATTACCCTGCTGGACAGTTTAAATTTCAATTAGTTTTTCCATCCAATTGACACTTTACAACAATACAAGTGTCGAACAACGGGTCAAAGATCAGTGTACAAATAGGAAAGTTCAATCGATAAGAACCCTGCTACATGTACACTATGGTGTATACTTTAGTTTACACTTTGCCACGTGACATTATCTTGTTGGAAAATTTAAATTTCAAATAATTTTCCCTTCCAATTGACACTTGACAACAACCCAAGTGTCAAACATGTCAAAAATCAGTGTACAAATAACATAGTTCAATCGGTAAGGACCATGCTACATGTACATTATGGTGTACGCTTTAGTTTACACTTTGCCACGTGACATTTTGGACAGTTTAAATTTCAAAAAGTTTTCACATCCAATTCACACTTGACAACAATGCAAGTGTCAAACAACGTGTCAAAAATCAGTGTACAAATTGCAAAGTTCAATCGGTTAGGTCCTTGCCACATGTACACTATGGTTCTCACTTTAGTTTACACTTTCCTACGTGACATTACCCTATTGGACAGTTTAAATTTCAAAAAGTTTTTCCATCTAATTTACACTTGACAACAATGCAAGTGTCAAACAACGTGTCAAAAATCAGTGTAGAAATAGCAAAGTTCAATCGGTAATATACTATGGTGTACCCTTTTGTTTACACTTTGCCACATGACATTTCCCTATTGTACAGTTTAAATTGAAAACAATTTTCCCATGCAATTGACACTTGACAACAATGCAAGTGTCAATCGATGTGTCAAAAATCAATGTACAAATCGCAAAGTTCAATCGGTAAGAACCTTGCTTCATGTACACTATGGTGTACACACTTTCGTTTACACTTTGCCACGTAACATTACCCTACTAGACAATTTAAATTTTGAACAATTTTTCATCCAATTGATACTTGACAACAGTGCAAGTGTCAAGCAATGGGTTAAAAATCAGTGTACAAATAGCAAAGTTCAATCAGTAAGATCCTTGCTACATGTGCACTATAGTATATACTTTAGTTTACACTTTGCCACGTGACATTACCCAGTTGGATAGTTTAAATATTAAACAATTTTCCCATCCAGTTGACACCTGACAACAATGCATATGTCAAACAACGTTTCAAAATTAGTGTACAAATAGCAAAGTTCAATTGGTAAGAACCATGCGACATGTACACTATGGTGTACACATTAGTTTACACTTTGCCACGTGAAATTACACTATTGGATAGTTTAAATTTCAAATAGCTTTCACATCTAGTTGACACTTGAAAATAATGCAAGTATCAAACAACTTGTCAAAAATCAGAGTACAAATAGCAGAGTTCAATCGGTAAGTATCTTGCTACATGTACACTATGGTGTACATATTAGTTTACACTTTGCCACTTGAGATTACCCTGTTTGACAATTTAAATTTCAAATAATTTTCCCATCCAATTGACACTTGACAGCAACGCAAGTGCCAAACAACGTATTAAAAATCAATGTACAAATTGCAAAGTTCAATAAGAACCTCGTAACATGTACACCATGGAAAATACTTTAGTTTACACTTTCCCACATAACATTACCATGTTGGACAGCTTAAATTTCAAACAGTTTTCACATACAATTGACACTTGACAACAATGCAAGTGTCGAACAAAGTGTCAAAAATCAGTGTACAAATAGCAGAGTTCAATCGATAAGAACCTTGCAACATGTACACTATAGTGTACACTTTAGTTTACACTTTGTCACGGGTCATCACGTATTGGACAGTTTAAATTTCAAATAATTTTCCCATCCAATTGACACTTGACAACAATGCAAGGGTCAAAAAATGTGTCAAAAATCAGTGTACAAATAGTAAAGTTCAATCGATAAGAACCTTGCTACCTGTACACTATGGTGTACACACTTTAGTTTACACTTTGCCACAAGATATTACCCTTTAGGACTGTTTAAATTTCAAACAATTTTTCCACCCAATTGACACTTGGCCACAATGCAAGTGTCAAACAATGTGGTTAAAATTAGTGCACAAATAGCGAAATTTAATAGGTAAGGATCTTGCTACATGTACATTATGATGTACGCTTTAGTTTACACTTTGTCACGTGACATTACCCTGTTGGACAGTTTAAATTTCAAATAGTTTTTCCATCCAATTGACTCTTGACAACAATGCAAGTGTCAAGAAATGTGTCAAAAATAAGTGTACAAATAGCAAAGTTTAATCGGTAAGAAACCTTGCTAAATGTATACTATGGTGTACACACTTTAGTTTACACTTTACCACGTGACATTACCCTATTGGATAGTATAAATTACAAACAGTTCTCCCACCCAATTGACACTTGACAACAATGCAATTGTCCAACAATGTGTCAAAAATTAGTGTAAAAATAGCAAAGTTCAATCGGTATAAACAATGCTACTTGTACACTTTAGTTTACTGTTTACCACGTGAAATTACCCATTTAGAAAGTTTAAATTTCAAACTATTTTCCCATCCAATTGACACTTGACAATAATGCAAGGGTCAAATAACGTGTCAAAAATCAGTGTACAAATAGTAAAGTTCAATCGGTAAGGACCTTGCGACATGTACACAATGGTGTACACTTTAGTTTACACTTTACCACGTGACATTATCCTATTGGACAATTTAAATTTCAAACAGTTTTCCCTTCCAATTGACACTTGACAATAATTCAAGTGTCAAAAAACGTGTCAAAATTTTGTGCACAAATAGGAAAGTTTAATCGGTAAGAACCTTGCTACATGTACACTTTAGTTTACATTTTCCTATGTGACATTACCCTGTTGGACAGTTTAAATTTCAAACAATTTTCCCATCCAATTGATAGTTGACAACAATGTAAGTGTCAAATAATTTGTCAAAAATTAGTGTACAAATATCAAAGTTCAATCGGTACGAACCTTGCTACATGTACACTATGGTGTACACGTTAGTTTACACTTTGCGATGAGACATTAGCCCTTTGGGCAATTTAAATTTCAAACAGTTTTTCCATCCAGACACTTGACCACCATGCAAGTGTCAAACAACGTGTTGAAAATTAGGGTGCAAATAGAAAAGTTCAATCGGTAAGAACTTTGCTTCATGTACACTATGGTGTATACTGTAGTTTACACTTTGCCACGTGACATTACCCTATTGGATAGTTTAAATTTCAATAAGTTTTCCCATCCAATTGACACTTGACAACAATGCAAGTGTCAAACAACATGTCCAAAATCAGTTTACAACTAGCAAAGTTCAATCGGTAAGAACCTTACTACAAGTACAGTACGGTGTACAACTTAGTTTACAATTTGCCACGAGATATTACCCTGTTGGACAATTTAAATTTCAAACAGCTTTTCTATCCAATTGACACTTGACCACAATGCAAGTGTCAAACAATGTGTCAAAAATCTGTGTACAAATAGGAAAGTTCAATTGGTAAGAACCTTGCTACATGTACACACTATGCCACGTGACATTACCCTATTGGACATATTAAATTTCAAATAGTTTTGCCATCTAATTAACACTTGACAACAATGCAAGTGTCAAACATGTCAAAAATAAGTTCACAAATAGCAAAGTTCAATCGGTAAGAACCTTGCGACATGTCCACTATTGTGCACACTTTAGTTTACACTTTGCCTCGTGACATTACCCTGTTGGACAGTTTAAATTTCAACCAGTTTTTCCACCCAATTTACACTTGAAAATAATGCAAGTGTCGAACAACGTGTTGAAAATAAGTGTACAAATCGAAAAGTTCAATCGTTAAGGACCTTGCTACATATACTCTATGGTATACACTTTAGTTTACACTTTGCCACGTGACATTGCCCTGTTGGACCGTTTAAATATGAAACAGTTTTTCCATCCAATTTACACTTGACAACAATGCAAGTGTCAAACAATGTGTCAAAAATTAGTGTATAAATAGCAAAGTTAAATCGGTAAGAACCTTCCTACATGTACACTTTTGTTTACATTTTGCCACGTGACATTACCCTATTGGACAGTTTAAATTTCAAATGGTTTTCCAATCTAGTTGAAACTTGATAACAATCCAAGTGTCAGACAATGTGTCTAAAATCAGTGTACAAGAAGTAAAGTTCAATCGGAAAGGACCTTGCTACATGTACACTATTGTGTACACCTTAGTTTACTTTTTATCACGTGACATTACCCGGTTTGACAGTTTAAATTTCAAACGATTTTCTCATCCAATTGACACTTGACAACAATGCAAGTGTCAAACAACGTGTCAAAAATCTGTACACAAATAGCAAAATTCAATCAATAAGAACCTTGCTACATGTACACTATGGTTTATATTTTCGTTTACATTTTGCCACATGACATTACCTTGTTGGACTGTTTAAATTTCAAATAGTTTTCTCATCCAATTGACACTTGACAATAATGCAAGTGTCAAACAACGTGTCAGAAATCAGTGTGCAAATAGCAAAGTTCAATTGGTAAGAACCTTGCTGCATGTACACTATGGTGTACACTTTAGTTTACACTTTGCCAAGAAACATTACACTGTTGGACAGTTTAAATTTCAAATAGTTTTTCCATCCAATTGACACTTGACCACAATGCAAGTGTTAAACAATGTGTTGAAAATTAGTATACAAATAACAAAGTTCAATCGATAAGGATTACATGTACACTATGGTGTACACTTTAGTTTACATTTTGCCACGTGACATTACCCTTTTGGACAGTTTAAATTTCAAACAGTTTTTCCATCCAATTGACACTTGACAATAGTGAAAGAGTCAAACAATGTGCCCAAAATCAGTTTAAAAATAACAAAGTTCAATCGGTAAGAACCTTGCTACAAGTACACTATGGTGTGCACTTTAGTTTACACTTCTCCACGAGAAATTACCCTATTGGACAGTTTAAATTTCCAATAGTTTCTCCATTCAATTAACACTAGTCTGCAATGCAAGTGTCCAAAAACGTGATGAAAATTAGTGTACATATAGCAAAGTTCAATCGGTTAGGACCTTGCTACATGTACACTATGGTGTACACTTTAGTTTACACTTTGCCACGTGACATTACCCAATTGGACAGTTTAAATTTCAAATAATTTTCCTATCCAATTGACACTTGACAACAATGCAAGAGTCAAACAGCTATCCAAAATTAGTTTACAAATAGCAAAGTTCAATCGGTAAGAACCTTACTACATGTACACTATAGTGTACACCTTAGTTCACACTTTGCCACGTGACATTACCCTGCTGAACAGATTAAATTTCTAGTAGTTTTTCCATCCAATTGACGCTTGGCAACAATGCAAGTATCAAACAACGTGTCAAAAATCAGTGTGCAAATAGCAAAGTTCAATCTATAAGAACCTTGCTAAATGTACACTATGGTATGCACTTTAGTTTGCACTTTGCCATGTGACATTACCTTGTTTGACAGTTTAAATTTGAAATAGTTTTCCCATCCAATTGACACTTGAAAACAATGCTAGTGTCAAACAACGTGTCCAGAATTAGTGTACGAAAAGCAAAGTTCAATCGGGAAGAACCTTGCTACATGTTAACTATAGTATACATACTTTAGTTTACACTTTCCCATGCGACA
The DNA here is from genome assembly GCF_002742605.1 of Olea europaea var. sylvestris. Lineage (NCBI taxonomy): Eukaryota > Viridiplantae > Streptophyta > Magnoliopsida > Lamiales > Oleaceae > Olea > Olea europaea. Next base: position 66,872 of record NW_019243064.1, on the reverse strand, counting down.
TTACCCTACTAGACAGTTGAAATTTCAAACAGTTTTTCCATCCAATTGACACTCGACAGTAATGTAAGTGTAAAACAACATGTCAAAAATCAGTGTAGAAGTAGCAAAGTTCAATCGGAAAGAACCTTGTTACAAGTACACTATGGTGTACACTTTTTCTTTCATTTTACCACGTGACATTCTGATAAGTATGTTTGTACACACTTATTTGGTTCACAAACATGACTTAAATATGGATAAAATGGTTGAAATGTGGCTTAATCCTATTAAATTCATGCAATGTAGGTATTTCAATGGAAATTGTGGAATTCAGGA
>NW_019243064.1:27783-65120 GCF_002742605.1 Olea europaea var. sylvestris | reverse complement strand
GTTGGACAGTTTAAATTTCAAATTGTTTTCCCATCCAATTGACACTTGACAAAAATGCAATTGTCAAACAACGTGTCAAAAATTCGTACACAAATAGCAAAGTTTAATTGGTAAGAACCTTCCTACATGTACACTATGGTGTACACTTTAGTTTACATTTTGCCACGTGACATTACCCTGTTGGAAAGTTTAAATTTCAAATAGTTTTCCCATCCAATTGACACTTGACAACTGTGCAAGTGTCAAACAACGTGTCAAAAATCAGTGTACAAATAGCAAAATTCAATCGGTAGGAACCTTGCTACATGTACACTATGGTGTACACTTTAGTTCACACTTTACCACGAGACATTACCCTATGGGACAGTTTAAATTTCAAATAGTTTTTCCATCCAATTGACACTTGACCACAATGCAAGTGTCAGACAATGTGTCAAAAATTAGTGTACAAATAGCTAAGTTTAATCGGTAAGAACCTTGCTATATGTACACTATGGTGTACACTTTAGTTTACACTTTGCCACGAGATATTACCCTTTCGAACATTTTAAATTTCAAACAGTTTTTCCATCCAATTGACACTTGACCACCATGTAAGTGTGAAACAACGTGTAGAAACTTAGTGTACAAATAACAAAGCTCAATCAGTGAGGACCTTTTTACGTGTACACTATGATGTACACTTTTTTTTACACTTTGCCACGTGAACTTACCATGTTGGACAGTTTAAATTTCAAATAGTTTTTTCATCCATTTGACACTTGACAACAATGAAACAGTTGAAAATCCATTTACAAACAGCAAAGTTCAATCAGTAAGAACCTTGCTACAAGTAAACTATCGTGTGCACTTTAGTTTACACTTTGCCATGAGACATTACCCTGTTGGACAATTTAAATTTCAAACAATTTTTTTAGCCAGTTGACACTTGACCACAATGCAAGTGTTAAACAACATGCTAAAATTAGTGTACATATAGCAAAGTTCAACTGGTAAGGACCTTGCTACAAGTACAGTATGGTGTACACTTTAGTTTACATTTTGCCACGTAATATTACCCTGTTGGAGAGTTTAAATTTCAAATAGTTTTTCCGTCCAATTGACACTTGACCAAAATGCAAGTGTCAAACAACGTGTCAAAAATCAGTGTACAAATAGCAAAGTTAAATCGGTAAGAACTTTGCGACTTGTCAACTGTGGTTTACACACTTTAGTTTTTTTTGCCACGCAACATTACCCTGTTGGACAGTTTAAATTTGAAACAGTCTTTCCATCCAATTGACACTTGACAACAATGCAAGTGTCAAACAACGTTTCCAAAATCAGTGTACAAGTAGCAAAATTCAATCGGAAGAACCTTGCTACAAGTACACTATGGTGTACACTTTAGTTTACATATTGCCATATGACATTACCCTATTGGACAGTTTAAATTCCAAACTATTTTTCCATCGAACTGACACTTGACAACAATGCATACATCAAACAACGTGTCAAAAATTAGTCTACAAATAGCAAAGTTCAATCGGTAAGACCTTTGCTACTTGTACACTATGGTGTACACTTTAGTTTATACTTTACCACGAGACATTAGCTTGTTGGACAGTTTAAATTTCAAGCAGTTTTTCCATCCAATTGACACTTGATAACAATGAAAGAGTCAAGCAACGTGTCCAAAATCAATTTACAAATAGCAAAGTTCAACCGATAAGAACCTTGGTACAAGTATACTATGGTGTGCACTTTAGTTTACACTTTGCCACAAGACATTGCCCTGTTGTATAGTTTAAATTTCAAATAGTTTTTCCATCCAGTTGACACTTGACCACAATGCAAGTGTCAAACAACGTGCTAAAATTAGTGTACATAGAGCAAGGTTCAATTGGTAAGGACCTTGCTACATGTACACTATGGTGTACACTTTAGTTTACACTTTGCCACGTGACATTATCCTATTGGAGAGTGTAAATTTCAAATAGTTTTTCCATCTATTTGACACTTGACCAAAATGCAAGTGTCAAACAATGTGTCAAAAATCAGTTAAAAATAGCAAAATTCAATCGGTAAGAACTTTGCTACATGTCAACTGTGGTTTACACACTTTTGTTTTTATTTTGCCACGCGACATTACCCTGGTGGATAGTTTAAATTTGAAACAGTGTTCCCATCCAATTGACACTTGACAATAATACAAGTGTCAAACAACGTTTCCAAAATCAGTGTACAAGTAGCAAAGTTCAATCGGAAAGAACCTTGCTACACGTACACTATGTTGTACACTTTAGTTTACACATTGTCACATGATATTATCCTGTTGGACAGTTTAAATTCCAAACTATTTTTCCATCAAACTGATACTAGACAACAATGCATGCGTCAAACAATGTGTCAAAAATCAGTCTACAAATAGCAAAGTTCAATCGGTAAGACCTTTGCTACTTGTACACTATGGTGCACACTTTAGTTTATGCTTTGTGACGAGACATTAGCTTGTTGGACAGTTTAAATTTCAAACAATTTTCCCATCCAATTGACACTTGATAACAATGAAAGAGACAAACAACATGTCCAAAATCAGTTTACAAATAGCAAAGTTCAATTGGTAAAACCTTGGTACAAGTACACTGTGGTGTACACTTTAGTTTACACTTTGCCACAAGACATTGCCCTGTTGGACAGTTTAAATTTCAAACAGTTTTTCCATCCAATTGACACTTGACCACAATGCAAGTGTCAAACAATGTGTTGAAAATTAGTATACATATAGCAAAGTTTAATCGGTAAGGACCTTGTTACATGTACACTATGGTGTACACTTTAGTTTACACTTTGCCACGTGACATTACCCTATTGGACAGTTCAAATTTCAAACAGTTTTCCCATCCAATTAACACATGACAATAATGCAAGTGTCAAACAACGTTTCAAAAATCTGTACACAAATAGCAAAGTTCAATCGATAAGAACCTTGCTACATGTACACAATAGTGTACACACTTTAGTTTACACTTTGTCAAGTGGCATTACCCTGTTGGACAGTATAAATTTCAAATAGTTTTCCCATCCAATTGACACTTGACAATAATGCAAGGGTCAAACAATGTGTCGAAACTCAAAAGGACCTTGCAACATGTACACTATGGTGTACACTTTAGTTTACACTTTGCCACGTGACATTACCCTGCTTGACAGTTTAAATTTCAAACAGTTTTTCCATCGAATTGACACTTGACCACAATGCAAGTGTCAAACAACGTGTTGAAAATTAGTGTACAAATAGCAATGTTCAATCGGTAAGGACCTTGTAACATGTACACTATGGTGTACACTTTAGTTTACACTTTGCCACGTGACATTACCTTGCTGGACAGTTTAAATTTCAAACAGTTTTTCCATCGAATTGACACTTGACCACAATGCAAGTGTCAAACAACGTGTTGAAAATTAGTGTACAAATAGCAATGTTCAATCGGTAAGGACCTTGCTACATGTACACTTTAGTTTACACTTTACCACGTGACATTACCATGTTGGACAGTTTAAATTTCAATGAGTATTCCCATCCAATTGACAGTTGACAACAATGCAAGTGTCAAAAAATGTGTCCAAAATCAGTTTACAAAAAGCAAATTTCAATTGATAAGAACCTCGCTACAAGTACATGATGGTGTGCACTTTAGTTTACACTTTGCCACGAGACATTGCACAGTTGGATAGTTTAAATTTTAAATAGTTTTTCCATCCAATTGACACATGACAACAATGTAATTGTCAAACAACATGTCGAAAATCGGTGTGAAAATAGCAAAGTTCAATCGATAAGGACCTTGCTACATGTGCACTATGGTGTACACTTTAGTTTACACTTTGGCACGTAACATTACCATGTTGGACAGTTTGAATTTCAAACAATTTTCCCATCCAATTGACACTTGACGACAATGAAAAAGTCAAACAACGTGTCAAAAATCAGTTTACAAATAGCAAATTTCAATCGGTAAGAACCTTACTACAAGTACACTATGGTATACACTTTAGTTTACACTTTGCCACGTGACATTCACCTGTTGGATAGTTTAAATTTTCAAGTAGTTTTCCCATCCAATTGACACTTGACAACAATGCAAGTGTCAAAAATCAGTGTGCAAATATCAAAGTTCAATCAGTAAGAACCTTATCACATGTACACTATGGTGTACACTTTAGTTTACACTTTGTCACTTGACATTACGCTGTTGGACAGTTTAAATTTCAAATAGTTTTCCCATCCAATTGACACTTGAAAACAATGCAAGTGTCAAACAACGTGTTAAAAAATTAGTGTACAAATAGCAAAATTCAATCGGCAAGGACCTTGCTACATGTACACTATGGTGTACACTTTAGTTTACACTTTGCCACGTGACATTACCCAGTTGGACAGTTTAAATTTCAAATAATTTTCCTATCCAATTGACACTTGACAACAATGCAAGAGTCAAACAACTGTCCAAAATTAGTTTACAAATAGCAAAGTTCAATCGGTAAGAACCTGACTGCATGTACACTATGGTGTACACCTTAGTTCACACTTTGCCACGTGACATTACCCTGTTGGACAGATTAAATTTCTAGTAGTTTTCCCATCCAATTGATGCTTGGCAACAATGCAAGTATCGTACAACGTGTCAAAAATCAGTGTAAAAATAGCAAAGTGCAATAGGTAAGACCTTTGATACATGTACGCTATGGTGTGCATTCCAGTTTACACTTTGCCATGTGATATTACCCTATTGGAGTGTTTAAATTTCAATCACCTTGCTACATGTACACTATAGTGTACACTTTACTTTACACCTTGCCACGTGACATTACCCTGTTGGACAGCTTAAATTTAAAACAGTTTTTCCATCCAATTAACAATTGCCAGCAATGTAAATGTTAAAAAACGTGTCAAAAATCAGTGTACAGATAGCAAAGTTCAATCGTTAAGGACCTTGCTATATGTAAAATATGGTGTACACTTTAATTTACACATTCCCACATGATAGTACCCTATTGGACAATTTAAATTTCAAATAGTTTTGAAATCCAATTGACACTTGACAACAATGCGAGTGTCAAATGGCGTGTCAAAAATCAGTGTACAAATAGCAAAGTTCAATCGGTAAGAACCTTGCTACATATACACTGTGATGTACACACTTTAGTTTACTCTTTGCCACGTGACATTACCCTATTGGATAGCATAAATTACAAATAGTTTTCCCATCCAATAAACACTTGACAACAATTCAAGTGTCAAACAACGAGTCAAAAATTAGTTTACAAATAGCAATGTTCAATCGGTAAGAACCTTGTTACATGTACACTATGGTGTAGACTATAGTTTACACTTTTTCACGTGACTTACCCTGTTGGACAGTATAAATTTCAAATAGATTTCTTATCCAATTGACACTTGACAACAATGCAAGTGTCAAACAACGTGTAAAAAATCAGTGTACAAGTAGCAAAGTTCAATCGGAAAGAACCTTGCTACAAGTACAATATGGTGTACACTTTAGTTTACACTTTGTCACGTGTCATTACCCTGCTGGACAGTTTAAATTTCAAACTGTGTTCCCATCTATTTGACACTTAACAACAATGCATATATCAAAAAATGTGTTAAAAATTAGTGTACAAATAGCGAAGTTCAATCGGTAAGAACCTTGTTACATGTACACTATGGTGTACACACTTTGTCACGTGACATTACCCTGTTCGACAGTATAAATTTCAAACAATTTTCAGATCCAATTGACACTTGACAACAATGCAAGTGTCTAACGTGTCAAAAATCTGTGTACAAATAGCAAAATTCAATCGGTATGAACGATGCTATCTGTACACTTTAGTTTACAGTTTACCAAGTCAAATTACCCTTTTAGATAGTTTAACTTTCAAACTGGTTTCTAGTCCAATTGACACTTGACAACAATGTAAGGGTCAAACAACGTTTCAAAAATCAGTGTACAAATAACAGAGTTTAATCCGTAAGGACCTTGCTACATGTACACTATGGTGTATACTTTAGTTTACACTTTACCACGTGACATTACCCTGTTGGAGAGTTTAAACTTCAAATAATTTTCTCATCCAATTGATACTTGACAACAATGCAAGTGTCAAACAACGTGTCAAAAATCTGTATAGAAATAGCAAAGTTCAATCGGTAAGAACCTTCTTACATGTACACTATGGTGTATACTTTTGTTTACATTTTGCTACGTAACATTACCCTGTTGAACAGTTCAAATTTAAAAAAAAAATTCCCATCCAATTGACACTTGACAACAATGCAAGTGTCAATCAACGTGTTAAATATCAGTGTACAAATAGCAAAGTTCAATCGGTAAGAACCTTGCTACATGTACACTATGGTGTGCACTTTAGTTTACACTTTACCACGAGACATTACCCTGTTGGACAGTTTAAATTTCAAACAGTTTTTCCATCCAATTGGCACTTGACCACAATGCAAGTGTCAAACAACGTGTTGAAAATTAGTGTACAAATAGCAATGTTCAATCGGTAAGGACCTTGCTACATGTACATTATGGTGTACGCTTTAATTTACACTTTGCCACGTGACATTACCTTATTGGACAGTTTAAATTTCAAATAGTATTTCTATCCAATTGACAGTTGACAAAAATGCAAGAGTCAAACAACGTGTCCAAATCAGTTTAAAAATAGCAAATTTCAATCGGTAAGAACTTTGCTACAAGTACACTATGGTGTACACTTTAGTTTACACTTTACCACCAGACATAACTCGATTGGACAATTTAAATTTCAAACTATTTTTCCAAGCACTAGACATTTGACAACAATGCAAGTGTCAAACAACGTGTCAAAAATCAGTGTACAAGTAGTAAAGTTCATTTGGTAAGAGCCTTGCTACATGTGCACTATGGTGTACACATTTAAGTTTACAGTTTGCCACGTGACATTACCCTGCTGGACAGTTAAAATTTCAAATACTTTTCCCATCCAATCGACACTTGACAACAATGCAAGTGTCTACCAACATGTCAAAAATCAGTTTGCAAATAGCAAATTTCAATTGGTAAGAACCTTGCTACATGTACACTACGGTGTGCACTTTAGTTTACACTTTGCAACGTGACATGACCCTATTCGATAGTTTAAATTACAAATGCTTTTCCCATCCAATTGACACTTGACTACAAACCAAGTGTCAAACAACATGTCAAAAATCAGTGTACAAGTAGCAAAGTTCAATCGATAAGGACCTTGCTATATGTACACTATGATGTACACTTCAGTTTACACTTTATCACGTGACATTACACTATTGGACAGTTTAAATTTCAAGCAATTTTTCCATCCAATTGACACTTGACAACAATGTAAGTGTCAAACAATGTATCAAAAATTAGTGTACAAATACCAAAGTTCAATCGATAAGGACCTTGCTATATGTACACTATGGTGTACACTTTAGTTTACACTTTGCCACGTGACATTACACTGTTGGAAAGTTTAAATTTCAAGCAATTTTTCCATCCAATTGACACTTGACAGCAATGCAAGTGTCAAACAACGTGCCAAAAATTAGTGTACAAATAGCAAAATTCAATCGGTATGAACTATGCTACATGTACGCTTTAGTTTACACTTTGCCTCGTGACATTACACTGTTGGAAAGTTTAAATTTCAAACTATTTTTGAGTCCAATTGACACTTGACAACAATGCAAGGGTCAAACAACGTGTTAAAAAATAGTGTACAAATAACAAAGTTTAATCGGTAACGACCTCGCTACATGAGCACTATAGTGTACAGTTTAGTTTATACTTTCCACGTGACATTACCCTATTGGACAGTTTAAATTTGAAACAATTTTCCCATCCAATTGATACTTGACAACAGTGCAAGTGTCAAACAACGTGTCAAAAATCTGTATACAAATAGCAAAGTTCAATTGGTAAGAACCTTGCTATATGTACACTATGGTGTGCACTTTAGTTTACATTTTGCCACGTGACATTACCCTGCTAAACAGTTTAAATTTCAAACAATTTTCACATCCAATTGACACTTGACAACAATGCAAGTGTCAAACAACGTGCCCAAAATTAGTGTACAAATAGCAAAGTTCAATCGGTAAAAACCTTGCTACATGTACACTATGGTGTACACTTTAGATTACACATTGCCACTAAACATTACCCTGTTGGACAATTTCAATTTCAAACAGCTTTTCCATCCAATTGACACTTGACCACAATGCAAGTGTCAAACAACGTGTTGAAATTAGTGTACAAATAACAATTTCAATCGATAAGGACCTTGCTACATGCACACTATGGTGTACACTTTAGTTTACACTTTGTCACGTGACATTACCCTGTTGGACAGTTTAAATTTCAAATAGTATTTCCATCCAATTGATAGTTGACAACAATGCAAGTGTCAAACAATGTGTCCAAAATCAATTTACAAATAGAAAATTTCAATCGATAAGAACCTCGCTACAAGTACACAATGGAATACACTTTAGTTTACACATTGCCACAAGACATTGCATGGTTGGACAGTTTAAATTTCAAATAGTTTTCCCATCCAATTGACACTTGACAACAATGTAATTGTTAAACAAAATGTCAAAAATTGGTGTACAAATAGCTAAGTTTAATCGATAAGGACCTTGCTACATGTGCACTATGGTGTACACTTTAGTCTACACTTTGCCACGTGACATTACCATGTTGGATAGTTTGAATTTGAAACAATTTTCCCATCCAATTGACACTTGACAACAATGAAAGAGTCAAACAATGTGTAAAAAATTAGTTTACAAATAGCAAATTTCAATCGATAAGAACCTTACTACAAGTATACTATGGTGTACACTTTAGTTTACACTTAGCCACGTGGCATTACCCTGTTGGCCAATTTAAATTTTAAGCAGTTTTCCCATCCAATTGACACTTGACAACATTGCAAGTTTCAAACAACGTGTCAAAAATCGGTGTGTAAATAGCGAAGTTCAATAGGTAAGATCCTTGCCACATGTACACTATGGTTTACACTTTAGTTTACACTTTGCCACTTGACATTACACTGTTGGACTGTTTAAATTTCAAGCAGTTTTTCCATCTATTTGACACTTGACAACAATGAAAGTGTCAAACAACGTGTCAAAAATCAATGTATGAATAGGAAAGTTCAATTAGTAAGGACCTTGCAACATGTACGCATTGGTGTACACTTTAATTTACACGTTGCCATGTGACATTACACTGTTGGAAAGTTTAACTTTCAAACAGTTTTCCCATCTAGATGACTCTTTACTACAATCCAAGCGTGTAACAATGGGTCCAAAATTAGTGTACAAATATCAAAGTTCAATTGGTAAGAACCTTGCTACATGTACACTATGGTGTACGCTTTAGTTTACACTGTGCCACGTGACATTACCCTGTTGGACAGTTTGAATTTAAAACAGTTTTCCCATCCAATTGATACTTGACAACAATGTAAGTGTCAAACTACGTATCGAAAATCTTAGTACAAATAGCAAAGTTCAATTGGTAAGAACCTTGCTACATGTACACTATGGTGTAAACTTTAGCTTACACTTTGCCATGTGATATTACCCTAATGGGCAGTTTAAATTTCAAAACAGTTTTTCCATCCAATTGACACTTGACAATAATGTAAGTGTCAAACAACGTGTCAAAAATCAGTGTGCAAATAGCAAAGTTCAATCGAAAAGGACCTTGCTACATGTACACTAGTATCTTGAATGGTCCAATATACCGGGGTCGTAGCTTGCCTTTCTTTCCAAATCTAAATACACCTTTCATCGGTGCTACTTTCAGAAACACTTTATCCCCAACTTGGAATTCTAAATCCTTCCTCCTTGTATCTGCATAGCTCTTTTGTCGATCCTGTGCTGCCTTTATTCTTGGATGGATCTTATCGATTACCTCGACCATCCTTTCAACTATTTCTGGTCCTAAAACTCTCTTCTCTCCGACTTCATCCCAATGAACCGGGGATCTGCATCTTCTGCCAAAGAGAGCTTCGTATGGTGCCATTCCAATAGTTGCTTGGAAATTGTTATTATAAGCGAACTCTACTAGAGGTAAGTATGACTTCCAATTACCTCTTAGATCCAAAACACATGTTCTCAGCATGTCTTCCAAAGTTATTTGAAAACATTTCATAAAAATAAATCCAAATCACTTATTCACCGGATTTCCATGGGCTCGTTGCATCACTCTCCATCTTCTCCTTCATCCATGCCCGAAGTAGAATTCCTTTAATCTGTAGAGATGCACTTCTACACGTACAACCCTATACTTCTTTTCATATTTCTCCACCAAAATGTATCTCAAAGATCTCGATACATTTTCGTACCACCGGGATTTGCAGTGTACGGGGTGGAATGAGCTTCTTTTAATATCTCGTTTCTCAAGGCTTCATCCTTAGGCACACAAATTCTTCCTCTAAATATCAGTGCCTGATCCTCAGCTACTCCAAAGTCCTTTTTCTTATCGGTACCAACTTCATTCTTAATCTTTTGTAAAAATGAGTCTTTATTTTGTGCTTCTATAATTCGATCTCTAAGAGTAGGTCGAATTATTAAAGCTGCTAGACGAGCAGTGTCTTGTCCTGGTGTGGTAACCACTTCGATCTGCAACTTTTCCAAGTCCTTGACTAACTCCACTTGAGAGGTGGGTAGTGACGTCAACTGTCCCATTGATTTTCTACTTAGAGCGTCGGCCTTACCCGGATGGTAGTGAATAGTGCAGTCGTAATCGTTCACCAATTCCAACCATTGTCTTTGTCACATATTCAATTCTTTCTATGTAAAGAAATACTTGAGACTTTTGTGATCTGTGTAGATATCACACCTTCGTCCATACATGTAACACCCCGACCCCTAGTGGACCGGAACGCTACTTACTTTACTTAGCTTAACCGTTGGTTTAGTAACAAGTGTATACGTTTTAGCGGAAGCTTACATCTTCGGATAATAATTTAAATAACAATACTTCAAATACTTTAAACAAAAACACTGAATCATTTTTCAAAAACACCCCGACCCCTAGTGGACCAGAACGCTACTTACTTTACTTAGCTTAACCGTTGGTTTAGTAACAAGTGTATACATTTTAGCAGAAGCTTACATCTTCGGATAATAATTCAAACAACAATACTTCAAATACTTTAAACAAAAACACTGAATCATTTTTCAAAACAACAAAATGTAATTTATTTGAAGAAAACATAACTTGTTCTCGCATTCTACGTTATTCAAAACATTAAAGAAATAACATTGGAAAACATTTCATAAAAGTTTAAATTTCAAATAGTTTTCCCATCCAATTGACACTTCACAACAATGCAAGTGTCAAATAGCATGTCAAAAAATAGGTGTACGAATAAAAAAGTTCAATCAGTATGAACTGTGCAACATGTACACTGTGGTGTACACTTTGTCACGTGACATTATCCTTTTGGATAATCTAAATTTCAAAAACTTTTCCCATCCAATTGACACTCGACAACATTGCGAGTGTCAAACAACGTGTAAAAAATCAGTGTACCAATAGAAAAGTTCAATCAGTAAGAACCTTGCTACATGTACACAATGGTGTAAACTTTTGTTTACAATTTGCCACGCGACATTACCCTGTTAGAAAGTTTAAATTACAAACAGTTTTCCAATCCAATTGACACTTGAAAACAATGCCAGTGTCAAATAACGTGTCAAAAATCTATGTACAAATAGCAAAGTTCAATCAGTAAGAACACTGCGACATGTACACTAGGGTGTAAACTTTAGTTTACACTTTACCACGTACCCTGCTAGACAGTTTAAATTTCAAACAATTTTCTCATCCAACTGACACTTTAAAGCAATGCAAGTGTCAAATAACGTGTCAAAAATCAATGTACCAATTGCAAAGTTCAATTGGGAGAAACCTTGCTATATTTACACTATGGTGTATACTTTAGTTTACACTTTGCCACGTGACATTATCCTGTTGGACAGTTTAAATTTCAAACAATTTTCCCATCCAATCGATATTTGACAACAATGCAAGTGTTAAATAAGGTGTCAAAAATCAGTGTACAAAAAGCAAAATTAAATCGGTAAAAACCTTGCTACATATACACTAAGGTGTACACTTTAGTTTATACTTTGTCACGTGACGTTATCCTGTCGGATAGTTTTCCCAACCAATTTACACTTGACAACATTGCATGTGTCAAACAACGTGTCGAAAATCAGTGTACAAATAGCAAAGTTCAATCAGTAAGAACCTTGCGACATGTAAACTATGGTGTGCCCTTTAGTTTACTCTTTACCAAATACCCTATTGAACAGTTTAAATTTCAAATAGTTTTCCCATCCAATTGATGCTGGACAATAGTGCATGTGTTGAACACGAGTCAAAAATCAGTTTACAATAGCAAAGTTCAATCGGTAAGAACCTTGCTACATGTACACTATGGTGTAAATTTTTGTTTACACTTTGCCACGCGACATTACCTTGATGGACTGTTTAAATTTCAAATAGTTTTTCTCATCCAATTAACACTTGAAAACAATGCAACAACATGTCAAAAATCGGTGTACAAATAGCAAAGTTCAATCCGTAAGAACCTTGCGACATGTATACTATGGGGTATAGTTTACACTTTGCCACGTACACTGCTTAACAGTTTAAATTTCAAATAGTTTTCCCATCCAATTGACACTTGACAACAATGCATGTGTCAAAAACGTGACAAAAATCAGTGTACTTATAGCAAAGTTCAATCGGTAAGAACATTGCTACATGTACACTACGGTGTACACTATAGTTTACACTTTCCCACATGACCTTATCCTGTTGGACAGTTTAAATTTCAAACTATTTTTCCATCCAATTGACACTTGACAACAATACAAGTGTCAAACAACGTGTCGAAAATCAGTGTACAAATAGCAAACTTCAATTGGTAAGAACCTTGCTACCTGTACACTATCATGTACACCTTAGTTTACACTTTGCCACGTGACATTATCCTGTTGGACAGTTTAAATTTAAAACAGTTTTCCCAACTAATTGACATTTGAAAACAATGCAAGTGTCAGACAACGTGTCAAAAATCAGTGTACAAATAGCAAAGTTCAATCGGTAAGAACCTTGTGACATGTACACTATGGTGTACACTTTAATTTACACTTTGCCACGTACACTGTTGGACGGTTTAAAGTTCAAATAGTTTTCCCATCCAATTGATACTTGACAGCAATGCACGTGGCAAACAATGTGTCAAAAATTAGTGTACCAATAGCAATGTTAAAAGGGTAAGAACCTTGCTATATGTACACTATGGTGTAAACTGTTGTTTACACATTGCAATACGATATTACCTTGTTGGACACTTTAAATTTCAAACAGTTTTCACATCCAATTGACACTTGACAACAATGCAAGTGTCAAACAGCGTGTCAAAAATCAGTGTACAAATAGCAAAGTTCAATCGGCAAGAACCCTGCGACATGTACACTGCGGTGTAAACTTTAGTTTACACTTTGCCACGTACCCTGCTGGATAGTTTAAAAGTCAAACCATTTTCCCATCCGTCTGACACTTGACAACAATGCAAGTGTTAAACAACATGTCGAAAATCAGTGTACAGATAGCAAAGTTCAATCGGTAAGAACCTTGTTACATGTACACTATGGTGTAAACATTAGTTTACACTTTGCCATGCGACATTACACTGTTGGACCGTTTAAATTTCAAACGATTTTCTCATCCAAACAACGTGTCAAAAATCTGTGTATAAATAGCAAAGTTCAATCGGTAAGAACCTTGCGACATGTACACAATGGTGTACACTTTAGTTTACATTTTGCCATGTAACCTGCTAGACAGATTAAATTTCAAAAAGTTTTTCCATCCAATTGACACTTGAAAATAGTGCAAGTGTAAAACAACATGTCAAAAATTAGTGTACCAATAGCAAAGTTCAATCGGCAAGAACCATGCTACATGTACACAACGGTGTACACTTTAGTTTACACTTTACCATGTGACATTATCCTGTTGGACAGTTTAAATTGCAAACAATTTTCCCATCCAATTGACACTTGAAAACAATGCAAGTGTAAAATAACCTGTCAAAAATTTGTGTACCAGTAGTAAAGTTCAATCGGTAAGAACCTTGCTACATGTACACTATGGTGTAAACTTTAGTTTACACTTTCCCACTTGACATTACCCTGTTGGACCGTTTAAATTTGAAACAATTTTCCCATCCAATTAACACTTGACAATAATGCAAGTGTCAAATAACGTGTCAAAAATCTGTGTACAAATAGCAGAGTTCAATTGGTAAGAACCTTGCGACATGTACACAATGGTGTACACTTTAGTTTACACTTTGGTACCCTGGTGGATAGTTTAAATTTCAAATAGTTTTCCCATCCAATTGACACTTGACAATAGTACAAGTGTCGAACAACGTGTCAAAAATCAATGTACCAATAACAAAGTTCAATCGGTAAGAACCTTGCTACATGTGCACTATGGTGTACACTTTAGTTTACACTTTGCCATGTGATGTTGTCCTTTTGGACACTTTATATTTCACACAATTTTCCCACCTAATTGACACTTGAAAGCAATGCAAAGTGTAAAACAACATGTCAAAAATCTGTGTACAAATAGCAAAGTACAATCGGTAAGAACCTTGCGATATGTACACGATGGTGTACACTTTAGTTTACACCTTGCTACGTACCCTGCTGGACAAATTAAATTTCAAACAGTTTTCCCATCCAATTGGCACTTGACAGCAGTGCAAGTGTCAAACAACGTGTCCAAAATCAATGTACCAGTAGCAAAGTTCAATCGGTAAGAACCTTGCTACATGTACACCATGGTGTACATTTTAGTTTACACTTTAACACGGGACATAATTCTGTTGGACAGTTTAAATTTCAAACAATTTTACCATCCAATCGACACTTGATAACAATGCAAGTGTCAAACAATGTGTCGAAAATCACTGTACAAATAGCAAACTTCAATCGGTAAGAACCTTGCTACATATACAGTACGGTGTAAACTTTATTTTACACTTTGCCACGTGACATTAGCCTGTTGGACTGTTTAAATTTCAAACAACTTTCCCATCCAATTGGAACTTGACAACAATGCAAGTGTCAAACAACGTGTAAAAAATCTGGGTACAAATAGCAGAGTTCAATCGGTAAGAACCTTGCGATATGTACACAATGGTGTACACTTTAGTTTACATTTTCCTATGTACCCTGCTGGACAGATTAAATTTCAAATAGTTTTCCCATCCAATTAACACTTTACAACATTTCAAGTGTCAAACAACGTGTCAAAAATCAGTGTACCAATAGCAAAGTTCAATTGGTAAGAACCTTGATACATGTACACTATAGTGTACACATTAGTTTACACTTTGCCAAGTGACATTAACTTGTTCGACAGTGTAAATTTCAAACAATTTTCCCATCAAATTGACACTTGACAACAATGCAAGTGTTAAATGCCGTGTCAAAAATCTGTGTACAAATAGCAAAGTTCAATCGATAAGAACCTTGCTACATGTACACTATGGTATAAACTTTTGTTTACCCTTTGCCACGCGACATTACCCTGATGGACTGTTTAAATTTCAAACAATTTTCTCATCCAATTAACACTTGAAAACAATGCAAGTTTCAAACAACGTGTCAAAAATTGGTGTACAAATAGGAAAGTTCAATCCATAAGAACCTTGCGATATGTATACTATGGGTTATAGGTTACACTTTGCCACGTACCCTACTAAACAGTTTAAATTTCAAATATTTTTCCCATTCAATTGACACTTGACAACAATGCATGTGTCAGAAACGTGTCAAAAATCAATGTACTAATAGCAAAGTCCAATCAGTAAGAACATTGCTACATGTACACTATGGTGTACACTATAGTTTACACTTTGTCACATGACCTTATCCTGTCGGACAGTTTAAATTTCAAATAGTTTTCCCATCTAATTGACACTTGACAACAATACAAGTGTCAAACAACATGTCAAAAATCAGTGTACAAATAGCAAAGTTCAATCGATAAGAACCTTGCTACATGTACGCTATCGTGTACACCTTAGTTTACACTTTGCCACGTGACATTATTTTGTTGGACAGTTTAAATTTTAAACAGTTTTCCCATCCAATTGGCATTTGAAAACAATGCAAGTTTCAAACAACGTGTCAAAAAATAGTACAAATAGCAAAGTTCAATAGATAAGAACCTTGCGACATGTACACTATGGTGTACACTTTAGTTTACACTTTGTCACGCGACATTACCCTGATGGACTGTCTAAATTTCAAATAGTTTTCTCATCCAATTAACACGTGAAAACAATGCAAGTTTCAAACAACGTGTCAAAAATCGGTGTACAAATAGCAAAGTTCAATCCGTAAGAACCTTGCGACATGTATATTACGGGTATAGTTTACACTTTGCCACGTACGCTGCTAAACAATTTAAATTTCAAATAGTTTTCCTATCCAATTGACACTTGACAACAACGCATGTGTCAAAAACGTGTCAAAAATTAGTGTACTAATAGCAAAGTTCAATCGGTAAGAACATTGCTACATGTACACTATGATGTACACTATAGTTTACACTTTGCCACATGACCTTATCCTGTTGGACAGTTTAAATTTCAAGTAGTTTTCCCATCCAACTGACACTTGACGACAATGCAAGTGTCAAAGAACATGTCAAAAACCAGTGTACCAATAGCAAAGTTCAATCGGTAAGAATGGTGCTACATGTACATTATGGTGTACACTTTAGTTTACTGCCATGTGACATTATCCTGTTGGACAATTTAAATTTCAAATAGTTTTCCCATCCAATTGACACTTGACAACAATGCAAATGTCAAACAACGTGTCGAAAATTAATGTACAAATAGCAAAGTTCAATCGATAAGAACCTTGCTACATGTACACTATGATGTTAACTTTTGTTTACACTTTGCCAAGCGACATTACCCTATTGGACAGTTCAAATTTCAATCTGTTTTTCCATCCAATTGACACTTGACAACAAATCAAGTGTCAAACAATGTGTCAAAAATTGGTGTACAAATAGCCAAGTTCAATCGCTAAGAACCTTGCGACATGCACACTATGGTGTAAACTTTTGTTTACACTTTAACACGTGACATTATCCTATTGGACACTTTAAATTTCAAACAGTTTTCCCATCCAAATGATACTTGACAACAATGCAAGAGTCGAACAACGTGTCAAAAATCAATGTACAAATAGCAAAGTTCAATCGGTAAGATTCTTACGACATGTATACTATGGTGTAATCTTTTGTTTACACTTTGCCACGTGACATTATCCTGTTGGACAGTTTAAATTTCAAACAGTTTTTCCATCCAAATGACACTTGACTACAATGCAAGTATCAAACAATGTGTGGAAAATCAATGTACAAATAGCAAAGTTCAATCGGTAAGAACCTTGCGACATGTATACTATGGTGTAAACTTTTGTTTACACTTTGCCACGTAACATTACCCTGTTGGACAGTTTAAATTTCAAACAGTTTTCCCATCCAATTGACACTTGACAACAATGTAAGTGTCAAGCGACGTGTCAAAAATCTGTGTACAAATAGCAATGCTCAATCGATAAGAACCTTGCGACTTGTACACTATGGTGTACACTTTAGTTTGCACTTCGTCACGCACCCTGCTGGTTAGTTTAAATTTCAAACAATTTTCCCATCCAATTGACACTTGACAACAATGCACGTGTCAAACAACGTGTCCAAAATCAGTGTACCAATAGCAAAGTTCAATCGGTAAGAACCTTGCTACACGTACACTATGGTGTACACTTTAGTTTACACTTTACCTCGTGCCATTATCCTGTTGGATAGTTTAAATTTCAAATAGTTTTTCCATCTAATTGACACTTGACAGCAGTGCAAGTGGCAAACAACGTGTCAAAAATCAGTGTATAAATAGCAAAATTCAATCGGTATGAACCATGCTACATATATCAAACAAGGTTTGAACTTTTGTTTGCACTTTGCCACGTGACATTACCCTGTCGGACCATTTAAATTTCAAATGATTTTCCCATCCAATTGACACCTGACAACAATGCAAGTATCAAACAACGTGTCAAAAATCTGTGTACAAATAGCAAACTTCACTCGGTAAGAACCTTGCGACATTTTCACAATGGTGTATACTTTAATTTACACTTTGCCACGTACCCTGGTAGACAGATTAAATTTCAAACAGTTTTGCCATCCAATTGACACTTAAAAATAGTGCAAGTATTAAACAACGTGTCCAAAATTAGTGTACCAAAAGCAAAGATCAATTGGTGAGAACCTTGCTACATGTACATTACGGTGTACACATTAGTTTACACTTTGCCACATGACATAATCCTGTTGGATAGTTTAAATTTCAAACAATTTTTCTATCCACTTCACACTTGACAACAATGCAAGTGTCAAACAGTGTGTCAAAAATCAGTGTACTAGTAGCAAAGTTCAATCGAAAAGAACCTTGCTACATGTACAGTATAGTGTAAACTTTTGTTTACACTTTGCTTCGCGACATTACCCTGTTGGACAGTTTAAATTTCAAATTATTTTCCTATCCAATTGCCACTTGACAGCAATGCAAGTGCCAAACAATGTGTCAAAAATCTGTGTAAAAATAGCAAAGTTCAATCGGTAAGAACCTTACGACACGTACACAATGGTGTACACTATAGTTTACACTTTGCCACGTACCCTGTTGGACAATTTAAATTTCAAATAGTTTTTTCATCCAACTGATACTTGACGACAATACAAGTCTCAAATAACGTATCAAAAATCAGTGTACCAATAGCAAAGTTCAATCGGTAAAAACCGTGGTGCATGTACACTTTAGTTTACAAATTGTCACGTGACGTTATCCTGTCGGATAATTTAAATTTCAAATAGTTTTCCCATCCAATTGACACTTGACAATAATGCAAGTGTCAAACAACGTGTCGAAAATCAGTGTACAAATAGCAAAGTTCAATCGATAAGAACCTTGCTATATGTACAATATGGTGTAAACTTTTGTTTTCACTTTACCACATGAAATTACACTGTTGAATAGTTCAAATTTCAAACAGTTTTCCCATCCAATTGGAACTTGTCAACAATGCAAGTGTCAAACAACTTGTCAAAAATCTGTGTCCAAATAGCAAAATTCAATCAGTAAGAACCTTGCGACATGTACATAATGGTGTACACTTTAGTTTACACTTTGCCACCTACCCTGCTAGACAGTTTAAATTTCAAATAGTTTTCCCATCCAATTGATACTTGACAACAGTGAAAGTGTCAAACAACGTGTCAAAAATCTGTGTACCAATGGCAAAGTTCAACCGGTAAGAACCTTGCTACATGTACACTATTGTGTACACTTTAGTTTACACTTTGCCATGTGACATTATCCTGTTGGATAGTTTGAATTTCAAACAATTTTCCCATCCAATTGACACTTGACAACAATGCAAGTGCCAAACAACGTGTCAAAAATCTGTTTACAAATAGCAAAGTTCTGTCGGTAAGAACCTTCCAACATGTACACAATGGTGTACACATTAGTTTACACTTTGCCACGTACCCTGCTGGACAATTTAAATTTCAAATAGTTTTCCCATCCAACTGACAATGGATGACAATGCAAGTGTCAAATAACATGTCAAAAATCAGTGTACCAATAGTAAAGTTCAATCGGTAAGGACCTTCCGACATGTACACAATGGTGTACACTTTAGTTTACACTTTGCCACGTACCCTGCTGAACAATTTAAATTTCAAACAGTTTTCCCATCCAACTGACACTTGACGACAATGTAAGTGTCATATAACGTGTCAAAAATTAGTGTACCAATAGCAAAGTTCAATCGGTAAGAACAATGCTACATGTACACTATGGTGTACACTTTAGTTTACACTTTGCCAAGTGACATTATCCTGTTGGACAGCTTAATTTTTAAATAGTTTTCCCATCCAATTGACACTTGACAACAGTGCAAGTGTCAAACAACGTGTCAAAAATCAGTGTACAAATAGCAAAGTTCAATCGGTAAGAACCTCGCTACATGTACAATATGGTGTAAACTTTTGTTTTCACTTCACCATCCAATTAGCACTTGACAACAATGCAAGTGTCAAACAATGTGTCAAAAATTTGTGTACCAATAGCGAAGTTTAATCGGTAAGAACCTTGCTACATGTATACTATGGTGTAAACTTTTGTTTACACTTTGCCACGCGACATTACCAAGTTGGACGATTTAAATTTCAAACAGTTTTCCCATCTAATTGACACTTGACAGCACATGAAGTGTCAACAAATGTGTCAAAAATTGGTGTACAAATAGCAAAGTTCAATCGTTATGAACCTTGCGACACGTACACTATGGTATACAATTTAGTTTGCACTTTGCCACGTACCCTACTGGACAGTTCAAATTTCAAACTATTTTTCCATCCAATTGACACTTGACAACAATGTAGGCATCAAACAACAGGTCAAAAATCAGTGTACCAATAGCAAAGTTCAATCGGTAAGAACCTTGCTACATGTACATTATGGTGTGCACTCTAGTTTACACTTTGCCACATGACATTATCCTGTTGTACAGGTTAAATTTCAAACAGTTTTCCAGTCTAAATGACACTTGACAACAATGTAAGTTTCAAACAACGTGTCGAAAATGATAGTACAAATAGCAAAGTTCAATCGGTAAGAAGATTTCTACATGTACACTATGGTGTATACTTTTGTTTACACTTTGCCACGTGACATTACCCTGTTGCACAGTTTAAATTTCAAATAGTTTTCCCTTCCAATTTACGCTTGACAATAGTGCATGTGTAAAACAACGTGTCAAAAATCCGTGTACAAATAGCAAAGGTCAACCGGTAAGAACCTTGCGACATGTACACAATGGTGTATACTTTAATTTACACTTTATCACGTACCGTGCAGGACAGTTTAAATTTCAAACGGTTTTCCTATCCAACTGACACTTGACAACAATGCAAGTATCAAATAACGTGTCAAAAATCAGTGTACTAATAGCAAAGTTCAATCAGACAACGTGTCAAAAATTAGTGTACAAATAGAAAAGTTCAATTGGTAAGAACCATACTGTATGCACACTATGGTGTACAATTTAGTTTACACTATACCACGTGACATTACCCTGTTGGATAGTTTAAATTTCATACAATTTTCCCATCCAATTGACACTTGACAACAATGCAAGTGTCAAACAACATGTCAAAAATCTGTGCACAAATAGCAAAGTTCAATCTGTAAGAACCTTGCGAAATGTACACAATGGTGTACACTTTAGTTTACACTTTGCCACGTGCCCTGCTGGACAGATTAAATTTCAAACAGTTTTCCCATCCAATTGGCACCTAAAAATAGTGCAAGTGTCAAATAACGTGTCCAAAATCAGTGAACCAATAGTAAAGTTGAATCAGTAAGAACCATGCTACATTTACACTATGGTGTACACTTTAGTTTACACATTTGCCACGTGACATTATCTTGTTGAATAGTTTAAATTTCAAAGAGTTTTCCCAGCCAATTGACAATTGACAACAATGCAAGTGTCAGACAACGTGTCGAAAATCAATGTACAAATAGCAAACTTCAATAAGTAAGAACCTTGCTACATGTACACTATGGCGTAAACTTTAGTTTACACTTTGCCATGTGACATTACCCTGTTGGACAGTTTAAATTTCAAACAAATTTTCCATCCAGTTGACACTTGACAACAATGCAAGTGTCAAACAACATGTCAAAAATCTGTGTACAAATAGCAATGTTCAATCAGTAAGAACCTTCCGACTTGTACCCAATGGCTTACACTTTAGTTTACACTTCGCCACGTACACTAGTGGACAGATTAAATTTCAAATAGTTTTCCCATCCAATTGACACTTGACAACGGTGCAAGTGTCAAACAATGTGTCCAAAATCAGTGTACCAATAGCAAAGTTCAATCGGGAAGAACTTTGCTACATGTACACTATAGTATGCACCTTAGTTTACAATTTACCACGTGACATAATCATGTTGGACAGTTTAAATTTCAAACAATTTTCCCATCCAATTGACACTTGATGACAATGCAAGTGTCAATCAATGCGTCAAAAATCAGTGTACAAATAGCAAAGTTCAAACCAAAAGAACCTTGCTACATGTACACTATGATGTAAACTTTACTTTACACATTACCACGTGATATTATCCTGTTGGACAGTTTAAATTTCAAGCACTTTTCTAGTCCAATTGACGCTTGACAACAATGCAAGTGGCAAACAACGGGTCAAAAATCAGTGTACCAATAGCAAAGTTCAATCGGTAAGAACCTTGCTACATGTACACTATGGTGTATACTTTAGTTTACACATTGTCTCGTGACATTATCTTGTTGGACAGTTTAAATTTCAAATAGTTTTCCTATCCAATTGACACTTCACAACAATGCAAGTGTCAAACAACGTGTCGAAAATCAATGTACAAATAGCAAAGTTCAATCGGTAAGAACCATGCTACATGTACACTATGGTGTAAACTTTTGTTTACACTTTCCCACGTGACATTACCCTGTTGGGCAGTTTAAATTTCAAAGAGCTTTCCCATCGAATTGACACTTGACAACAATGCAAGTGTTAACACAACGTGTCAAAAATCAATGTATCAATAGCAAAGTTCAATCGGTAAGAACCTTGCTACATGTACAATATGATGTACACATTAGTTTACATTTTGCCACGTGAAATTATCCTGTTGGACAGTTTAAATTTCAAACAACTTTCTTTCCCAATTGACACTTGACAACAATGCAAGTGTCAAACAACGTGTCAAAAATTAGTGTACAAATAGGAAAGTTTAATTGGTAAGAACCATGCTACATGTACACTATAGTGTAAACTTCTGTTTACACTTTGCCACGTGACATTATCTTGTTGGATAGTTTAAATTTCAAACAATTTTCCCATCCAATTGACCCTTGACAATAATGCAAGTGTCTAACAACATGTTAAAAATCTATGTACAAATAGAAAAGTTCAATCGGTAAGAATCTTGTGACATGTCCACAATGGTGTACACTTTAGTTCACACTTTGCCAAGTACCCTATTAGACAGATTAAATTTCAAATAGTTTTCCCATTAAATTGACTCTTGACAACAGTACAAGTGTCAAACAACGTGTCCAAAATTAGTGTGCCAATATCAAATTTCAATCGGTAAGAACCTTGCTACATGTACACTATGGTGTATACTTTTGTTTACACTTTACCACGTGACATTATCTTGTTAGATAGTTTAAATTTCAAATAGTTTTTCCATCCAATTGACACTTGACTATAATGCAAGTGTCAAACAATGTCTGTGTACGAATAG
The DNA here is from genome assembly GCF_002742605.1 of Olea europaea var. sylvestris. Classification (NCBI taxonomy): domain Eukaryota; kingdom Viridiplantae; phylum Streptophyta; class Magnoliopsida; order Lamiales; family Oleaceae; genus Olea; species Olea europaea. The sequence continues at coordinate 41,567 of NW_019243064.1, read as the reverse complement.
CAAAGTTCAATCAGTACGAACCTTGCGACGTGCACACTATGGTATGCACTTTAGTTTACACTTTGACACGTACCCTGCTGGACAGTTTAAATTTCAAATAGTTTTTCCATCAAATTGGCACTTGACAACAATGCAAGTGTCAATCAACGTGTCAAAAATCGGCATACCAATACCAAAGTTTAATCGGTAGGAACCATACTGCATCTACACTATGGTGTACACTTTAGTTTACACTTTGCCATGTGATATTATCCCGTTGGACAATTTAAATTTCAAACAATTTTCTTATCTAATTGGTACTTGATAACAATGCAAGTGTCAAACAATGTGTCGAGAATCAGTGTACAAATAGCAAAGTACATTCGGAAAGAACCTTGCTGCATGTACATTATGGTGTAAACTTTTCTTTACATTTTGCCATGCGACATTATCCTATTGAACAGTTTGAATTTCAAACATTTTTCCCATCCAATTGACACTTGACAACAATGCAAGTGTCAAACAATGTGTCAAAAATCTGCGTACAAAAAGCAAAGTTCAATCAGTAAGAACCTTGCGACATGTAGACTATTGGGTACACTTTAGTTTACACTTTGCCACGTACCTCGTCGGACAGATTAAATTTTAAACAAATTTTCCATCTAATTGACAGTCGACAACAGTGCAAGTATCAAACAACATGTCAAAAATCAATGTACCAATAGCAAAGTTCAATCGGTAAGAACTTTGCTACATGTACACTATGGTGTACACTTTGGTTTACACTTTACCACGTGACATTATCCTGTTGGACAGTTTAAATTTCAAACAATTTTTTCATCCAATTGAGACTTGACAACAATGCAAGTGTTAAACAATGTGTCGAAAATTAGTGTACAAATAGCGAAGTTCAATCGGAAAGAACCTTGCTACATGTACAATGTGGCAAAAACTTTTTTTTGCACTTTGCCACGGGACATTACCCTATTGGACTGTTTAAATTTCAACCACTTTTCCCATCCAATTGACACTTGACAGCAATGTAAGTGTCAAATAACGTGTCAAAAATCAGTGTACTAATAGCAAAGTTCAATCGGTAAAAACTTTGCTAAATGTACACTATGATGTACACTTTAGTTTACACTTTGCCACGTGACATTATCCTATCGGATAGTTTAAATTCAAATAGTTTCCTATCCAATTGACACTTGACAACAATGCCAGTGTCAAACAACGTGTCGACAATCAGTGTACAATCGGTAAGAACCATGCTACATGTACACTATGGTGTAAACTTTTGTTTACACTTTCCCACGTGACTTACCCTGTTGGACAGTGTAAATTTCAAACAATTTTTCCATCAGATTGACACTTGACAGTAATGCAAGTGTTAAACAACATGTCAAAAATCAGTGTGCCAATAGCAAAGTTCAATCGGTAAGAACCTTGCTACATATACAACATGGTGTACACATTAGTTTACACTTTGCCACGTGACATTATCCTGTTGGATAGTTTAAATTTCAAACAGCTTTCGTATCCAATTGACACTTGACAACAATGCAAGTATCAAACAACGTGTCAAAAATTAGTGTACAAATAGGAAAGTTCAACCAATAAGAACCATGCTACATGTACACTACGTTGTAAACTTTTGTTTGCACTTTGGCACGTGACATTACCCAGTTGGACAGTTTAAATTTCAAACAATTTTCCCATCTAATTCACACTTGACAACAATACAAATGGCGAACAACGTGTCAAAAATATGTGTACAAATAGAAAAGTCCAATCGGTAAGAACCTTGCGACATGTTCACAATGGTGTACACTTTAGTTTACACTTAGCCACATACCCAGTTAGACAGATTAAATTTCAAATAGTGTTCCCATCAAATTGACACTTGACAACAGTACAAGTGTCAAACAACGTGTCGAAAATCAGTGTGCAAATAGCAAAGTTCGATCGGTAAGAACCTTACTACATGTACACTATGGTGTACACTTTTCTTTACCCTTTCCCACGTGACATTGCCCTATTGGACAGTTTAAATTTCAAATAGTTTTTCCATCCAATTGATACTTGACAACAATGCAAGTGTCAAACAATGTGTCAAAAATCTGTGTACAAATAGCAAAGTTCAATCAGTAAGAACCTTGCGATGGGTACACTATGGTGTGCACTTTAGTTTACACTTTGCCACGTACCCCGCTGGACAGATTAAATTTTAAACAGTTTTCCCATCCAATTGACACTCGATAACAAGTGCAAGTGTCAAACAACTTGTCAAAAATCAATGTACCAATAGCAAAGTTCAAACGGTAAGAACCTTGCTATAGGTACACTATGGTGTGCACTTTGCCACGTGACATTATCATGTTGGACAGTTTAAATTTCAAACAATTTCCCATCTAGTTAAGACTTGACAACAATGCAAGTGTCAAACAATGTGTCGAAAATCAGTGTACAAATAGCGAAGTTCAATCGAAAAAAACCTTGCTACATGTACAGTGTGGCATAAACTTTTGTTTGCACTTTGCTACGGAACATTACCCTATTGGACAGTTTAAATTTCAAGCACTTTTCCCGTCCAATTGACACTTGATAGCAATGTAAGTGTCAAATAACGTGTCAAAAATCAATGTACCAATAGCAAAGTTCAATCGGTAAAAAATTTGCTAAATGTACACTATGATGTACACTTTAGTTTACACTTTGTCACGTGACATTATCTTTAAATTTCAAACAGTTTTCCTATCCAATTGACACTTGACAACAACGTAAGTGTCAAATAACGTGCCAAAAATTAGTGTACAAATAGCAAAGTTCAATCGATAAGAACCATGCCACATGTACACTATGGTGTAAACTTTTGTTTACACTTTTCCACTTGACATTACCCTATTGGACAGTTTAAATTTCAAACAATTTTCCCATCGAACTGACACTTGATAACAATGCAAGTGTCAAACAGCATGTCAAAAATTAGTGTACCAGTAGCAAAGTTCAATCGGTAAGAATCTTGCTACATGTACAACATGGTGTACACTTCAGTTTACACTTTGCCACGTGACCTTATCCTGTTGGACAGTTTAAATTTCAAAGAGCTTTCGTATCCAATTGACACTTGACAACAATGTAAGTATCAAACAACGTGTCAAAAATTAGTGTACAAATAGGAAAGTTCAACCAGTAAGAACCATGCTACATGTACACTACGGTGTAAACTTTTGTTTATACTTTGGCACGTGACATTACCCTGTTGAACAGCTTAAATTTCAAACAATTTTCCCATCCAATTGATACTTGACAACAATACAAGTGTCAAACAACGTGTTATGAATATGTGTACGAATAGAAAAGTCCAATCGATAAGAACCTTGCAACATGTTCACAATGGTGTACACTTTAGTTTACACTTCGCCACGTACCCTGTTGGACAAATTAAATTTCAAATAGTGTTCCCATCAAATTGACACTTGACAATAGTACAAGTGTCAAACAATGTGTCCAAAATCAGTGTGACAATAGCAAAGTTCAATCGATAAGAACCTTACTACATGTACACTATGGTGTACACTTTTTTTTACCCTTTGCCACGCGACATTACCCTATTGGACAGTTTAAATTTCAAATAGTTTTTCCATCCAATTGATACTTGACAACAATGCAAGTGTCAAACAACGTCTCAAAAATCTGTGTACAAATAGCAAAGTTCAATTAGTAAGAACCTTGCGACGTGTACACTATGGTGTGCACTTTAGTTTACACTTTGCCACGTACCCTGCTGGACGGTTTAAATTTTAAATAGTTTCCGCATCCAATTGACATTTGACAACATTGTAAGTGTCAAACAACGTGTTAAAAATCAGTGTACCAATAGCAAAAATTCAATCGGTAGGAACCATGCTACATGTACACTATGGTGTACACTTTAGTTCACACTTTGCCATGTGACATTATCCTATTGGACAGTTTAAATTTCAAACAATTTTCCCATCCAATTGACACTTGATAACAATGCAAGTGTCAAACAATGTGTCGAAAATCAGTGTACAAATAGCAAAGTACAATCGGAAAGAACCTTGCTACACGTACACTATGGTGTAAACTTTTGTTTACATTTTGCCGCGCGACATTAACCAGTTAGACAGATTAAATTTTAAACAATTTTTCCATCCAATTAACACTTAACAATATGTCAAAAATTTGTGTACAAATAGCAAAGTTCGATCGGTAAGAACCTTTCGACATGTACCCAATGGCTTACACTTTACTTTACACTTCGCCACGTACACTGCTGGACATATTAAATTTTAAACAGTTTTCCCATCCAATTGACACTTGACAATGGTGCAAGTATCAAACAACGTGTCCAAATTCAGTGTACCAATAGCAAAGTTCAATTGGGAAGAACCTTGCTACATGTACACTATGGTATACACCTTAGTTTACATTTTACCACGTGACATAATCCTGTTGGACAGTTTAAATTTCAAGCAATTTTCCCATCTAATTGACACTTGACAACAATGCAAGTGTCAAGCAATGTGTCAAAAATCAGTGTACAAATAGCAAAGTTCAATCGGAAAGAACCTTGCTACATGTACACTGTGGCATAAACTTTTGTTTGCACTTTGCCACGCGACATTACCCTATTGGACAGTTTAAATTTCAAACACTTTTCCCGTCCAATTGACACTTGACAGCAATGCAAGTGTCAAACAACGTGTCAAAAATCAGTATACCAATAGCAAAGTTCAATCGGGAAGAAATTTCCTAAATGTACACTATGGTGTACACTTTAGTTTACACTTTGCCACGTGACATTATCCTGCTGGACAGTTTAAATTTCAAATAGTTTTCGTATCCAATTGACACTTGACAACAACGTAAGTGTCAAACAACTTGTCGAAAATCAGTGCACAAATAGCAAAGTTCAATCGGTAAGAACCATGCCACATGTACACTATGGTGTAAACTTTTGTTTACACTTTTCCACTTGACATTACCCTGTTGGACAGTTTAAATTTCAAAAAATTTTCCCATCAAAATTACACTTGATAACAAAGCAATTGTCAAACAGCATGTCAAAAATCAGTGTACCAGTAGCAAAGTTCAATCGGTAAGAATCTTGCTACATGTACAGTGTGGTGTACACTTCAGTTTACACTTTGCCATGTGACATTATCCTATTGGACAGTTTAAATTTCAAATAGTTTTCGTATCCAATTAACACTTGACAACAATGCAAGTATCAAACAACGTGTCAAAAATCAGTGCATTAATAGGAAAGTTCAATCAGTAAGAACCATGCTACATGTACACTACGGTGTAAACTTCTATTTACACTTTGCCACGTGACATTACCCTATTGGACAATTTAAATTTTAAACAATTTTCCCATCCAATTGACTTTTGACAACAATGCAAGTGTCAAACAACGTGTCAAAAATCTGTATACAAATAGCAAAGTTTAGTTGTTAAGAACCTTGCGACATGTTCACAATGGTGTACACTTTTGTTTACACTTTGCCATGTACCCTACTGGACAGATTACATTTCAAATAATTTTCTCATCCAATTGACACTTGACAATAGTACAAGTGTTAAACAACGTGTTCAAAATTAGTGTGCCAATAGCAAAGTTCAATAAGTAAGAACCTTGCCACATGTACACTATGGTGTACACTTTTATTTACACTTTGCCACGTGACTTTACCCTATTGGACAGCTTAAATTTCAAACAGTTTTCCCATCCAATTGGCACTTAACAACAATGCAAGTGTCAAATAACTTGCCAAAAATCTGTGTACAAATAGCAAAGTTCAATCAACAAGAACCTTGCGACGTGTACACTATAGCGTATACTTTAGTTTACACTTTGCCACGTATCATGCTGGATAGTTTAAATTTCAAACAGTTTTCCCATCCAATTGACACTTGACAACAATGTAAGTGTCAAACAATCAAAAATTTGTGTACCAATAGCAAACTTCAATGGGTATGAACCATTCTACATGTACACTATGGTGCACACTTTAGCCTACACTTTGCCACGTGACATTATCCTATTGGACAGTTAAAATTTCAAACAATTTTCCAATCCAATTAACACTTGACAACAATGCAAGTGTCAAACAATGTGTCAAAAATTAGTGTACCAAAGGCAAAGTACAATCGGAGAGAGCCTTGCTACATGTACACTATGGTGTAAACTTTTGTTTACATATTGCCACGTGACATTACTCTTTTGGACAGTTTAAATTTCAAACAGTTTTTCCATCCAATTGACACTTGACAACAATGCAAGTGTCAAACAACGTGTCAAAAATCTGTGTACAAAAAGCAAACTTCAATCGGTAAGAACCTTGCGACATTTACACTATGGTTACACTTTGCCACGTACCCTGCTGAGCAGATTAAATTTCAAATAGTTTTCCCATCAAATTGACACTCAACAATAGTGCAAGTGTCAAACAACGTGTCCAAAATCAGTGTACCAATAGCAATGTTCAATCGGTGAGAACCTGGCTACATGTACACTATGGTGTACACTTTAGTTTACACTTTGCCACGTGACGTTATCCAGTTGGAAAGTTTAAATTTCAAACAGTTTTCGCATCCAATTGACACTTCACACCAATGCAAGTGTCTAACAACGTGTTTAAAATCAGTGTATAAATAGCAAAGTTCAATCAGTAAGAACCACGCTACATGTACACTATGGTTTATTCACCACTGGACATTACCCTATTGGACATTTTAAATTTAAAATAGTTTTCCCACCCAATTAACACTTGACAACAATGCAAGCGTCAAACAACTTGTCAAAAATTGTGTACGAATAGCAAAGTTCAATCGGTAAGAACCTTGCGACATGTACACAATGGTTTACACTTTAGTTTACACTTTGTCACATGGCCTACTGGACAGATTAGATTTCAAATAGTTTTCCCATCAAATTGACACTTGACAATAGTATAAGTGTCAAACAATGTGTCCAAAGTCAGTGTGCCAATAGCGAAGTTCAATCGATAAGAACTTTGCTACATGTACACTACGGTGTACAACTTTGTTTACACTTTACCACATGACATTACTCTGTTGGAAAGTTTAAATTTAAAACAGTTTTCCAATCCAAGTGACACTTGACAACAATGCAAGTGTCAAACAATTTGCCAAAAAATCTGTGTACAAATGGCAAAGTTCAATGAGTAAGAACCTTGCGATGTGTACACTATGGTATACACTTTAGTTTATACTTTGCCACGTACCTTGCTGGACAGATTAAATTTCAAACTATTTTCCCATCCAATTGGCACTTGACAACAGTGCAAGGGTCAAACAACGTGTCTAAAATCAGTGTACTAATAGCAAAGTTCAATCGGTAAGAACCTTGCTACATATACACTATGGTGTACACTTTAGTTTACACTTTGCCACGTGACATAATCCGGTTGGACAATTTAAATTTCAAACAATTTTTCCATCCAATTGACACTTGACAACAATGCAAGTGTCAAACAATGTGTTGAAAATCTGTGTACAAATGGCAAAGTTCAATCGGAAAGAACCTTACTACATGTACACTATGGCGTAAACTTTTGTTTACACTTTGCAACGCGACATTACCTTGTTGGACAGTTTAAATCTCAAATACTTTTCCCATCCAATTGACACTTGACAACAATGTAAGTGTCAAACAACATGTCAAAAATCAGTGCACTAATAGCAAAGTTCAATAGGTAAGACCATTGCTACACGTACACTACGGTGTAATCTTTTGTTTACACTTTACGACGTGACGTTATCGTGCTGGACAATTTAAATTTTGAACAGTTTTCGGATCCAATTGACACTTGACAATAATGCAATTGTCAAACATCGTGTCAAAAATCAATGTGCCAATAGCAAAGTTCAATCGGTATGAACCTTGATACATGTACACTATGGTGTACACTTTAGTTTACATTTTGCCACGTGACATTATCCTATTGGACAGTTTAAATTTGAAATAGTTTTCCTATCTAATTGACTCTTGACAACAATGCGAGTGTCAAACAATGTGTCAAAAATCAGTGTACAAATAGCAAGGTTCAATGGGTAAGAACCACGCTACAGGCACACTATGATGTAAACTTTTGTTTACACTTTACTACGTAACATTACCCTGTCGGACAGTTTAAATTTCAAACAATTTTCCCATCCAACTGACACTTGACAACAATGTAAGTGTCAAACAATGTGGCAAAAATCTGTGTACAAATAGTAAAGTTCAATTGGTAAAAACCTTACGACATTTTCACAATGGTATGCACTTTAGTTTACACTTTGCCACGTACCCTGCTGGACAGATTAAATTTCAAACAGTTTTCCCATCAAATTGATATTGACAACAGTACAAGTGTCAAACAACATGTTCAAAATTAGTGTGCCAATAGCAAAGTTCAATCGTTAAGAACCTTGCTACATGTACACTATGGTGTACACTTTTGTTTACACTTTGCCACATGACATTAACCTATTGGACAGTTTAAATTTCAAATAGTTTTCCCATCCAATTAACACTTGATGACAATGCAAGTGTCAAACAACTTGCCAAAAAACTGTGTGCAAATAGTAAAGTTCAATTCGTAAGAACCTTGCGACATGTATACCATGGTGTACACTTTAATTTACACTTTGCCACGTAACCTGCGGGGCAGTTTAAATTTCAAACAGTTTTCCCATCCAATTGACACTTGACAACAATGCAAGTGTCAAACAACGTGTTATAAATCAGTGTACCAATGGCAAAGTTCAATCGATAAGAACCATGCTATATGTACACTATGGTGTACACTTTAGTTTACACTTTGCCACGTGACATTATCTTGTTGGACAGCTTAAATTTCAAATAATTTTTCCATCCAATTGACACTTGACAACAATGCAAGTGTCAAACAATGTGTCGAAAATCAGAGTACAAATAGCAAAGTACAATCGGAAAGAACCTTGCTATATGTACACTATGCTGTAAACTTTTGTTTACACTTCCCCATGCGACATTACCCTATTGGACAGTTTAAATTTCAAATAATTTTTCCATCCAATTCACACTTAACAAAATTGAAGTGTCAAACAACGTGTCAAAAATCTGTGTACAAAAAGCGAAGTTCAATCGGTAAGAACCTTGTGACATGTACACTATGGTGTACACTTTAGTTTACACTTTGCTACGTATGCTGCTGGATAGTTTAAATTTCAAATAGTTTTCCCATCCAATTGACACTTGACAACAATGCAAGTGTCAAATAACGTTTCAAAAATCAGTGTATCAACAGTAATGTTCAATCTGTAAGAACCTAGCTACATGTACACTATAGTGTACACTTTAGTTTACACTTTGCCACGTGACATTATCTAGTTGGACAGTTTAAATTTCATACAGTTTTCGCATCCAATTGATACTTGACAACAATGCAAGTGTCAAACAACGTGTCAAAAATCAGTGTAAAAATAGCAAAGTTCAATCGGTAAGAACCTTGCTACATGTAACACTTTACCACATGACATTACCCTATATGACATTTTAAATTTAAAGTAGTTTTTCCATCCAATTGACACTTGACAACAGTACAAGTGTCAAACAACTTGTCAAAAATTTGTGTACAAATAGTAAAGTTCAATTGGTAAGAACCTTGCGACATGTACACTATGGTACACAGTTTAGTTTACACTTTCCCATGTACCCTGTTGGACAGTTTGAATTTCAAACAGTTTTCCTATCCAATTGACACTTGACAACAATGCAAGTGTCAAACAACGTGTCAAAAATCGCTGTACCAATCGCAAAGTTCAAACGGTAAGAACCTTGCTACATGTACACTATGGTGTACACTTTAGTTTACACTTTGCAATGTGACAATATCCTGTTGGACATTTTTCCCATCCAATTGACACTTGACAACAATGCAAGTGTTAAACAACGTGTCGAAAATCAGTGTACAAATAGTAAAGTTCAATAAGAACCTTGATATATGTACACTATGGTGTACACTTTAGTCTACACTTTGCCACGTACCCTGTTGGACAGTTTTAATTTCAAACAGTTTTCCCAACCAATTGATATTTGACAACAATTTAAGTGTGAAACAACATGTCAAAAATCAGTATTCCAATATCAAAGTTCAATCGGTAAGAACTTTGCTACATGTACACTATGGTGTACACTTTAGTTTACACTTTGCCACGTCACATTATCCTCTTGGATTGTTTAAATTTCAAACAGTTTTCACATCCAATTAACACTTGACAACAATGCAAGTGTCAAACAACGTGTCGAAAATTAGTTTACAAATAGTAAAGTTCAATTGGTAAGAACCTTGCTACTTGTACACTATGGTGTAAACTTTTGTTTACACTTTACCACATGACATTATCCTGTTGGACATTTTAAATTTAAAAAAGTTTTCGTATCCAATGGACACCTGACAACAATGCAAGTGTCAAACAATTTGTTAAAAATCTGTGTACAAATAGCAAAGTACAATCGGTAAGAACCTTGCGACATGTACACTATGGTGGACACATTAGCTTACACATTCCCACGTACCCTGCTGGACAGTTTAAATTTCAGATAGTTTTCCCATCAAATTGATAATTCACAACAATGCAAGTCTCAAACAACGTATCAAAAATTGGTGTACCAATTGCAAAGTTCAATCCGTAAGAACCTTGCTACATGTACACAATGGTGTGTACTTCAGTTCACACTTTGCCACGTGACATTATCCTATTGGACAATTTTTCCATCTAATTGACACTTGACAACAATGCAAGTGTTAAATAACATGTTGAAAATTAGTGTACAAATAGCAAAGTTCAATCCGTAAGAACCTTGCTACATGTACACTATAGTGTACACTTTAGTCTACTTTTTGCCACGTACCCTGTTGGACAGTTTTAATTTCAAACAGTTTTCCAAACAAATTGACACTTGAAAACAATGTAAGCGTGAAACAACGTGTCAAAAATCAGTGTTCCAATAGCAAATTTCAATTGGTAAGAACCTTGCTACATGTATATTATGGTTCACACTTTAGTTTACACTTTACCACGTGACATTATCCTGTTGGACAGTTTAAATTTCAAATAGTTTTCCCATCCAATTGACACTTGACAACAATGCAAGTGTCAAACAACGTGTCGAAAATCAATGTACAAATAGCAAAGTTCAATTGGTAAGAACCTTGCTACATGTACACTATGGTGTAAACTTTTGTTTACACTTTGCCACGTGACATTACGCTATTGGAAAGTTTTAAGTTCAAACAGTTTTCCCACGCAATTAACACTTGACAACAATGCAAGTGTCAAACAATATGTTAAAAATCTGTGTACAAATAGCAAAGTTCAATTGGTAGGAACCTTGCGACATGTTCACAATGGTGTACACTTTAGTTTACACTTTGCCACGTACCCTGCTGGACAGATTAAATTTCAAATAGTTTTCCCATCTATCTGGTCCTCTGGCATTGGATATATCCACTCGATGCCCTCGACTAAGATTAGCCACTGATGTATCTAATTTATTCGTCCAAGCCTCTGCTTGTCCAACCTATCTGTGACATCTCAAAACGCCCTCTCAAACCTCTACACCAAATCCTTCGATGCATTGTTATTATTTCCTTGTCGGCTTGAGTTTGATTCTGCCCTTTCTGATATCCTAACACTAAAAATTTTATTTTACTACCTCACCAAAAGTCACTCGAAAAAACACAAGGGCTTTTACCCTCTATTAAGCTCACCACTCTGCCTTTTACCACTCAGTTCTTTCAACAATTGCTTCTAGGAATAATCAATGAACTCAATCAATCAATCAATTCGTGTAGAATTCCCCAAACTGGATGTGACTCAATAATTGTAACAAAGGATTCAAAGAAAACTTTTGAAACTTGACTTGAATTGAAGGAATGGAATGATTCAATGTGTCCAAGTAATTTAGAAACGATATTGAATAATAAAAAGTTGGTATTTGACGGATCAATGACATTTAACAATTTTTTTTACTGTACAGATGAACAATAATTTTTTTTGTTTCAGATCCAGAAATCAATAACAAAACCAACAAAGAAAATGAAAACTGATTTGGACGAAAATTGAGCCTAGAATCGGAATGTTTTTGATGAAACTTTTGGATCAAAGGATCAAGAAAACCTTCTGGACACAAGAATACAAGAAATTGAAAAAAAATTAGAAAACAAAGGATATAACCTGATTAAATTGGATCCAAAGCTCTGATACCAACTGATGGGAACCCATAGCAATGGAAACTACGAAACCTACAACGAGATTGATGTGGAACCCAAGAACGCCAATACTAACCCGGTTTTGGATCTTGAACCCCAAGAATTGAACTAAGAAACCCTAGATTAGCGAAGAACATAAAACCCTTGATTACAATTAAAATAACCCACAATCCGATTGTTTAGAACACCAGAAGAAATTGAATCTTGATAAGTTCCAAGATTGTTCAAGAAGAACAAGAAATTGAAAGAACAAATTCTCTCTCTATAATATTATTCAAGTAAAAAGTCAAAAGTCCTTACAATGAAAAGTATTCTCCTATTTTATACTATTGAGTAAAAACGTCCAAAACCCATCAAATTATGGTAATAATTTGTTTTCATAACAATTCTATCGAAACTAGAAAATTCGGCAAAATTGGAAAATTCGCCAAATTTTTGGCTTGTGTGGCCACATGGTGTATTTCCATGCGGTCGCATGGTTCAACAAGAAATGTCATATTGATTTTCGGTATACCATCGTGCGGCCGCATGGTGTTTTGCTTGTGTGGCCGCAGAGGTTTGTTTTTAGTCTTCGATTTCTTCGCTTGATAACAAATTGATCCAAGTTGATTTGGCCTTCGACCCGAACATGAAAGTTGCTCCATTTTGAGTCCCGAACATGGTTCCATCAATGGTTTCTTGAACGAGTAATCCCATTGCTTGTTTCACTTACTTTGCCCTTGATCGCGTCATTGGTCCACCGTCGACTATCAACGGGTCTCGTCTCGCACTTGCCTTCGTCGGGCTCGACTCTTGGATCATATCATCCCCTCCCTCTTCAAAAGGATTCGTCCTCGAATCTGAACTTGCATCAAACAGAGAGAGATCAGATACATTAAAAGTAGCTGAAACATTATACTCACCACGTAAATCCACTTTATATGCATTGTCATTGATCCTCTCAATGATTTGAAACGGTCCATCGCCTCGTGGTTGCAATTTTTACTTCCTCTGTTTTGGAAAATGCTCTTTTCTAAAATGCACCCAGACCCAATCTCTAGGCTCAAATGTAACACATCTTCTTCCTTTATTTGCTTTTGATGCAATCAACTTTCCTTTCTCTTCGATCTGCATCCTGACCTTTTCATGGAGTGTTTTCACCATCTCGGCTTTTCATTTCCCATCCAAGCTACCTCGTTCATGTACAGGCAAAGGCATTAAATCCATCGGTGTTAGTGGATTAAAACCATAAACAATTTCAAAAGGAGAAAATAAAGTAGTAGAATGTGCAGCTCGATTATATACAAACTCTATACACGGTAAACACTCTTCCCATGATTTCAGATTTTTATTGATCACTGTCCTAAGTAGTTGAGTCATAGTTCGATTAACTACCTCAGTATGTCCATCTGTTTGTGGGTGAAAAGTTGTAGAAAATAATAACTTAGTTCCTAACTTATTCCATAGAACACACCAAAAATGACTAAAAAACTTCACGTCCCTAGCAGACACTATACTTTTAGGTACTCCATG
>NW_019243064.1:8915-26461 GCF_002742605.1 Olea europaea var. sylvestris | reverse complement strand
TCTAGCCTAGGTATTGGGTGATGATACTTTACCGTGATATTGTTGATAGCTCGACAATCCACGCACATTCTCCAAGTCCCGTCCTTCTTAGGCACCAGCAAAACAAGTACAGTACATGGACTCATGCTCTCCCTGACATAACCTTTGCTCATCAACTCCTCCACTTGCTTTTGAAGCTCTTTCGTCTCCTTGGGATTACTTCGGTAAGCTGGTCGATTCGGTATGACAGCTCCAGGTACAAAGTCAATCTGGTGCTCGATGCCTCTGATTGGTGGCAATCCACTTGGCATCTCATCATGAAACAAGTCGTCAAACTCCTGCAATAAAGACTTAACCAAACTAGGGAGGGATGTGTTAGAATCCTCAAAATTGAGGAGGGACTCCTTGTACACTGACAATATCATTTGCCTATTATCGCTCATAGCCTTTTTCAACTCACTCTCTTTGGCATAGAAGTTGACCTTTAGCTTTTCTCTCCACTGAACTGACTCTTTTTCTCTCCTCTCAACTGACTCCTTTTCTCTCCGCTCATATGGCTTCTCTCTCTTTTCTCCACTCTCAGCCACCTCACTATTTTCTCTCTTATTGATGGTTTCACTATTGCCTTTCCTTTTTCCTGACTCTCTTATTCTCTCGTCTTCCTCACTTTTCATCTTGATTTGATCTCCATACACTTGTGCCAGTGTTAATGGTGCAAGAGTAATAGTCATCCCATCCTTGACAAAGCTATAACAATTCCTATATCCATCATGTGTGACCCTTCTATCATATTGCCATGGTCTTCCTAACAAGATATGACCCACATGCATAGGCACCACATCACATACTACTTTGTCACTATAACTCCCAATCGAGAAATTAATTAAAACTCTTCTATTCACCCTAACTTCCCCACTTTCATTCAACCATTGCAACTTATAAGGCCTAGGGTGTCTTAACAATGCTAGTCCTAATTTCTCAACTAAAGTTGTGCTAGCTACATTCGTGCAACTCCCACCATCAATAATCATACTACATACCTTATCGTTGACGTAACAACGTGTGTGGAATATATTTTCTCGCTGCTGCTCCGAATCATCCTCTTTGACTTGAGTGTTAAGAGCTCTTCTTGACACCAACGATTCTCCAACAGCAAACTCCAATTTTTCTTCTTCTTCAACGTCCTCTAATGCAGGCATGTCCTCAAACTCTCCTTCACTTTCACTCACCACCTCTCCATTATCCAACAACACCATTACCCGTTTATTTGGGCATTGAGAAGCAATGTGTCCTGACCCCAAGCATCTGAAACACTTGATGTCTCGATTCCTTGATGGTTGTGAATCTGTTTTGGGTGCTATTTTGCTAGCACTTTCTTATTTCCCTTTCTGCCACTCATTCCTACCTTTAGGTATAGCTTTATCACCTTTGTTGTTGTTGTTCCACCCTAGCTTCCAAGATGGATTAACATACGACGTTCCTAACAGCTGCCTAGCTGCCCCTTCCTCTTCAGTTGTCTCTCTACCTTCATAGCCACATGCAACATGTCTTCCAACTCCACATAATGTTGCAACTCCACTACATTGGCAATTTCCCTATTCAACCCATTCAAGAATCGTGCCATGGTAGCCTCCAGATCCTCCACCACATTGGCCCTAATCATGAGTATTTCCATCTCATTATGAGAGTCCTCTACACTTTTCGACCCTTGATATAGACCTTGCAATTTTTGATGGATCTCTCGGTAATAATGGCTAGGAACAAACCTCTTTCTCATCAATGACTTCAATTCCTCCCAAGTGCTGATTGGTCTTTCCCCACTCCTACGTTGTGAAGTAATCACTTGATCCCACCATGAAATTGCGTAGTCACTGAACTCCAAAACTGCTAACTTCACCTTTTTCTCCTCCGAGTAGTTATAACACGAGAAGATCATTTCAACCTTCCTTTCCCACTCCAGGTATGCCTCGAGATCACTCCTTCCTTTGAATGAAGGAACTGTCATTTTTATATTTCCCAAGTGTTCATCCAACTCCTCCCCGCGATCATTCTGACCAGGTCTGTCGAAAGTATCACCTCTATTCCTCATCCTTCCCATCTCAACACCGTGAAATTCATCTTCGCCCATGTTACTCCCATATCCATACTCCTCTCGCATTTTCCTCCTAGGCTCCCATCTATCCGGTCCTCTGGCATTGGATACATCCACTCAATGCCCCCGACTAAGATTAGCCATCGATGTATCTAATCTATTCATCCAAGCCTCCTGCTTCTCCAACCTATCTCTCACATCTCCAAACGCCCTCTCAAACCTCTGTACCAAATCCTCCGATGCATTATTATCATTGCTTTGTCGACTTGAGTTTGATTCTACCCTTTCTGACATTCTAACACTAAAAATTTTATTTTATTGCCTCACCAAAAGTCACTCGAAAACACACAAGGGCTTTTACCCTCTATTAAGCTCACCTCTCTTCCTTTTACCACTCAGTTCTTTCAACAATTGCTTCTAGGAATAATCAATGAATTCAATCAATCAATCAATTCGTGTAGAATTCCTCAAACTGGATATGACTCAAAAATTGTAACAAAGGACTCAAAGAAAACTTTTAAAACTTGACTTGAATTGAAGGAATGGAATGATTCAATGTGTCCACGTAATTTAGAAATGATATTGAATAATAAAAAGTTGGTATTTGACGGATCAATGATATTTAACAATTTTTTTTTACCGTACGGATGAACAATAATTTTTTTTGTTTCAGATCCGGAAATCAATAACAAAACTAGCAAAGAAAATGAAAACTAATTTGGGCGAAAATTGAGCCCAGAAATGGAATTTGAAGATTTTTGATCAAACTTTTGGATCAAAGGATCAAGAAAACCTTCTGGACACAAGAACAGAAGGAATTGAAAAAAAATTAGAAAACAAAGGATATAACCTGATTAAATTGGAGCCAAAGCTCTGATACCAACTGATGCGAACCCCATAGCAATGGAAACTACAAAACCCACAACGAGATTGATACGGACCCAAGAACGCCAATACTGATCCGGTTTTGGATCTTGAACCCCAAGAATTGAACTAAGAAACCCTAGATTAGCGAATAACCTAAAACCACTTGATTGCAATTAAAAGAACCCACAATCCGATTATTTAGAACGCCACAAGAAATTGAATCTTGATAAGTTCCAAGATTGTTCAAGATGAACAAGAAATTGAAAGAACAAATTCTCTCTCTATAATATTATTCAAGCAAAAATTCAAAAGTCCTTACAATGAAAAGTATTCTCCTATTTATACCAATGAGTAAAAATGTCCAAAACCCATCAAATTATGGTAATAATTTGATTTTATAAGAATTCTATCGAAACTAGGAAATTCGGCCAAAATTAGAAAATTTGCTAAATTTTTGGCTTGTGCGGCTACATGGTGTATTTCCAAGCGGTCGCATGGTTCAACAAGAAATGTCATATTGATTTTCGGCATGCACCATGCGGCCGCATGGTGTTTTGCCTGTGCAGCCGCATAAGCTTATTTTCAGCCTCCGGTTTCATCGCTTGATAACAAATTGATCCAAGTTAATTCGGCCTTAGACCCGAACATGAAAGTTACTCCATTTTGAGTCCCGAATATGGTTCCATCAATGGTTTCTTGAAAGAGCAATCCCAACGCTCATTTCACTTCCTTTGCCCTAGATCACGTCATTGGTCTGCCATCGACTATCAACGGGGCTCGTCTCCCACTTGCCTTCGTTGGGTTCGACTCCTGGATCATATCAATCAGTAAGAACCTTGCTACATGTGCACTATGGTGTACACTTTTATTTACACTTTGCCATGTGACATTACCCTGTTGGACAGTTCAAATTTTAAACAGTTTTCCCATCCAATTGACCATTGACAATAATGCAGGTGTCAAACAACGTGTCAATAATCAATGTACAAATAGCAAAGCTCAATCGGTAACAACCTTGCTACTTGTATACTACGGTGTACACTTTAGTTTACACTTTGCCACGTGACATTATCCTATTGGACAGTTTAAATTTCAAATAGTTCTCCCATCCAATTGACACTTGACAGCAATGCAAGTGTCAAACAACGTGTCAAAAATTAGTGTAGAAATAGCAAAGTTCAATCGGTAAGAACCTTGCTACATGTACACTACGGTGTAAACTTTTGTTTACACTTTACCACATGACATTACCCTATTGGGAAGTTTAAAGTTCAAACAGTCTTCCCATCCAATTGACATTTGACAACAATGCAAGTGTCAAACAACGTGTCAAAGATCTGTGTACAAATAGCAAAGTTCAATCGGTAAGAACCTTGCGACATGGTCACAATGGTGTACACTTTAGTTTATACTTTGCCACGTACCCAGCTGGATAGAATAAATTTCAAACAGTTTTCCATCAAATTGACACTTGACAACACTGCAAGTGTTAAACAACGTGTACAAAATTAGTTTGCCAATAGCAATGTTCTATCGGTAAGAACCTCGCTACATGTACACTATGGTGTGCACTATTGTTTATACTTTTCCACGTGACATTGCCCTATTGGACAGTTTAAATTTCAAATATTTTTCCCATCCAATTGACACTTGACAACAATGAGTGTCAAACAACGTATCAAAAATCGGTGTACCAATAGCAAAGTTCAATCGGTAAGAACCATACTACATGTATACTATGGTGTACACTTTAGTTTACACTTTGCCACATGACATTACCCTGTTGGACATTTTAAATTTAAAACAGTTTTTCCAACCAATTGACACTTGAAAACGATGCAAGTGTCAAACAACTTGTCAAAAGTCTGTGTACAAATAGCAAAGTTCAATCGGTAATAAACTTGCGACACATACACTATGGTGTACACTTTAGTTTACACTTTCCCACGTACCCTACTAGACAGTTTAAATTTTAAACAGATTTTCGATCCAATTGACACTTGACAACAATGCAACTGTCAAACAACGTGTCAAAAATTGGTATCCTAATCACAAATTTCTAACAGTAAGAACCTTGCTACATGTACACTATGGTGTACACTTTAGTTTACACATTGCCACGTGACATTATCCTATTGGATAGTTTTCCCATCTAATTGACACTTGAAAGCAATGCAAGTGTCGAACAACGTGTCAAAAATCGATGTACAAATAGCAAAGTTCAATCCGTAAGAACCTTGCTACATGTATACTATGATGTACACTTTAGTCTACACTTTGCCGCGTACCCTATTGGACAGTGTTAATTTCAAATAGTTTTCCCATCTAATTGATACTTGACAACAATATATATGTGAAACAACGTGTCAAAAATCAGTGTTCCAATAGCAAATTTCAATCGGCAAGAACCTTGCTACATGTACACTATGGTGTACACTTTAGTTTACACTTTACCATGTGAAGTTATCCTATTGGACAGTTTAAATTTCAAATAATTTTCCCATCTAATTGACACTTGACAACCATACAAGTTTCAAACAACGTGTCAAAAATCAGTGTACGAACAACAAAGTTCAATCGGTAAGAACCTTGCGACATGTACACTATGGAGTACACTTTAGTTTACACTTTGCCACGTGACGTTATCCTATTGGAAAGTTTAAATTTCAAACAGTTTTTCCATCCAATTGACACTTGAAAACAATGCAAGTCTCAAACAACATGTCAAAAATATGTGTACAAAAACCAAAGTTCAAATGGTAAGAACCTTGCGACATGTACACTATGGTGTACACTTTAGTTTACACTTTCCCAAGTACCTTGCTGGATATTTAATTTCCAAATAGTTTTCCCATCCAATTGACACTTGACAACAGTGCAAGTGTCAAACAATGCGTCAAAAATTAGGTTACCAATAGCAAAGTTCAATCGGTAAGAACCGTGCTACATGTACACTATGGTGTACACTTTAGTTTACACTTTTCTATGTGACGTTATCCTGTTGGACAGTTTAAATTTCAAACAATTTTTCCATCCAATTGACACTTGACAACAATGCAAGTGAAAAATAGCGCGTCAAAAATCAGTTTACAAAAAGAAAAGTTCAATCGGTTAGAACCTTGCCACATGTGCACTATGGTGTACACTTTAGTTTACACTTTGACACGTGACATTATCCTGTTGGGCAGTTTATATTTCAGACGGTTTTCCCATCCAAATGACACTTGACAACAATGTAAGTGTCAAACAACATGTTGAAAATCAATGTACAAAAAGCAAATTTCAATCGGTAAGAACCTTACGACATGCACACTATGGTTTAAACTTTAGTATACACATTTCCATATGACATTACGCCGTTGGAAAATTTCAATTTCAAATAGTTTTTCCGTCCAATTGGCACTTGACAACAATGCAAGTGTCAAACAACGTGTCAAAAATCAGTGTACCAATAGCAAAGGTCAATTGGTAAGAACCTTGCTACATGTACACTATAGTGTATACTATAGTTTACACTTTGCCACGTGACATTATCCTGTTAGACAATTTAAATTTTAAATAGTTTTCTTGTATAATTGACACTTGTCGACAACGCAAGTGTCAAAGAATGTGTCGAAAATCAGTGTACAAATAGCAAAGTTCAATAGGTAAGAACCTTGCTACATGTACACTATAGTGTAAAATTTTGTTTACACTTTGCCACGTGACATTACCCTGTTGGACAATTTAAATTTCAAATAGTTTTCCCACCCAATTGACACCTGACAACAATGCAAGTGTCAAAGAACGTGTCAAACATAAGTGTACAAATAGCAAAGTTCAATCGGTATGAACCATGTTCCTTGTTCACTATGGTGTATACTTTAGTTTACACTTTGCCACTTGACATTATCCTGTTGGACAGTTTAAATTTGAAATAGATTTCCCATCCAGTTGAAACTTGACTACAATGCAAGTGTAAAACAACGTGTCGAAAATCAGTGTACAAATAGCAAAGTTCGATCGGTAAGAACCTTGCTACATGTACTCTATGGTGTACACTTTAGTTTACACTTTGCCACGTGACATTCTCCTATTAAACAGTTAAAATTTCAAATAGTTTTTCCATCCAATTGACACTTGACAGCAATGCAAGTGTCAAACAATTTGTCAAAAATCAGTGCACAAACAGGAAAATTCAATCGGTAAGAACCTTACTAAATGTGCACTAAGGTGTACACTTTAGTTTACACTTTGCCACGTGGCATTATCCTATTGGAGAGTTTAAATTTCAAATAGTTTTTCCATCCAATTGACACTTGACAACAATGCAAGTGTCAAACAACGGGTCGAAAATCAGCGTACAAATAGGAAAGTTCAATCGGTAAGAACTTTGCGACATGTACACTATGGTGCACACTTTAGTTTAGACTTTGCCACGTACCCTATTGGACAGTTTAAATTTCAAAAAGTATTCCCACGCAATTGACACATGACAACAATGCAAGTGTCAAACAATGTGTCAAAAATCAGTGTACGAATAGAAAAATTCAATCGGGAAGAGCCTTACTACATGTGCACTAAGGTGTACACTTTAGTTTACACTTTGCCACGTGGCATTATCCTGTTGGAGAGTTTAAAATTCAAACAGTTTTCCCATCCAATTGACACTTGACAACAATGCAAGTGTCAAACAACGTGTCAAAAATCAGTGTACAAATAGCAAAGTTCAATCGGTAGGAACCTTACGACATGTACACTATGGTGTACACTTTAGTTTACACTTTGCCACGTACCCAGTTGGACAGTTTAAATTTCACATAGTTTTTCCAACCAATTTACACTTGAAAACAATGCAAGTATCAAAAAACGTGTCAAAAATCTGTGTACCAGTAGCGAGTTCAATCGGTAAGAACCTTGTTACATGTACACTATGGTGTACACTTTAGTTAACACTTTTCCACGTGACATTATGCTATTGGACAATTTAAATTTCAAATAGTTTTTCCATCCAATTGACACTTGACAACAATGCAAGTGTCAAACAACATGTCGAAAATCAGTTTAGAAATAGCAAAATTCAATAGGTAACAACATTGCTACATGTAAACTATGGTGTAAACTTTTGTATACACTTTGCCACGTGACATTACCCTGTCAGACAGTTTAAATTTCAAACAGTTTTCCCATCCAATTGACACTTGACAACAATGCAAGTCTCAAACAATGTGTCAAAAATCTATGTTCCAATAGCAAAGTTTAATTAGTAAGAACCTTCCTACATGTACACTATGGTGTACACGTTAGTTTACACTTTCTCACGTGACAATATCCTGTTGGAGAGTTTAAATTTCAAATAATTTTCCCATCCAATTGACGCTTGACAACATTGCAAGTGTCAAACAACTTGTCAAAAATTAGTGTACAAATAGCAAAGTTCAATCGGTAAGAACCTTACGATATGTACACTATGATGTACACTTTGATTTACACTTTTCCATGTACCCTGCTGGACAGTTTAAATTTCAAATATTTTTCCTATCCAATTGAGACTTGACAACAATGCAAGTGTCAAACAACGTGTCGAAAATCAGTGTACAAATAGTAAAGTTCAATCGGTAAGAACCTTGCTACATGTACAATATGGTGTACACTTTAGTTTACACTTTGCCATGTGACATTATCCTATTGGACAGTTTAAATTTCAAACAATTTTCCCATCCAAGTAGTGTCAAATAACATGTCAAAAATTAGTGTGCAAATATTAAAGTTCAATCAGTAATAATATTGCGACATTTACACTATGGTGTAAACTTTAGTCTACACTTTGCCATGTACCCTATTGGACAGTTTTAATTTCAAATAGTTTTCCCAACCAATTGACACTTGACAACGATGTTTGATGCGAATCCCCTAGCAATGAAAACTATAAAACCTACAACGAGATTGATGCGGAACCCAAGAACGCCAATACTAACCCGGTTTTAGATTTTGAACCCCAAGAATTGAACCAAGAAACCCTAGATTAGCGAAGAACCTAAAACCCCTTGATTACAATGAAACGAACCCACAATCTGATTGTTAAGAACGCCATCAGAAATTGAATCTTGATAAGTTCCAAGTTTGTTCAAGAAGAACAAGAAATTGAAAGAACAAATTCTCTCTCTATAATATTATTCAAGCAAAAGTCCTTACAATGAAAAAATATTCTCCTATTTATATTAATGAGTAAAAAATGTCCAAAACCCATCAAATTATGGTAATAATTTGATTTCATAAGAATTCTATCGAAACTAGGAAATTCGAAAAAAAATAAAAAAAATGATTTTTTTTTCATGTTTTAGTTCTATGTGGCCGCATAGTGTTAATCTATGCGGTCGCATAGAACAAGTCCTTGCCCCCAATATTATCCCTGAGGCCATCTATGCGACCGCATAGGTTGTTTAACCATGCGGTCACAAGGAACAATCTTTGACTTCATTTTCTTCTGTCTTTATCATGTTGATCCAAGTCCTTTCGGCCCTCGACTCCAACATGAAACTTGCTCCATTTTGCGCCCCGAACATTGTGTCTTCATTGATTTACTTGACGAGCAATCCCATTGCTTCTTTCACTTGCTTCATCCTCGATCGCATCATCGGTCCACCTTTAACGATAAACGGATCCTTCCCATGACATGATGCTTGAGTTGTCTTGGTTGTTGACGCGCCTTGATTCATATCATCCTCTCCCTCTTCGAAAGGATTCATCCTCGAATCTAAACCTGCATCGAAAAGAGAAAGATCAGGGACATTAAAAGTAGTTGAAACATTATACTCACCAGATAAATCCACTTTGTATGCATTGTCATTAATCCTCTCGATGATTCGAAACGGTCCATAGCCTCGTGGTTGCAATTTTTGACTTCCTCTGTTCTGGAAAATGCTCTTTTCTGAAATGCACCCAAACCCAATCTCCAGGCTCAAATGTAATGCGCCTTCTTCCTTTTTTTACTTTTGATACAATCTGCTTTCCTTTCTCTTTGATCTGCATCCTGACCTTTTCATGGAGTGTTTTCACCATCTCGGATTTTCGTTTCCCATCCAAGCTACCTCATTCATGCACAGGCAAAGGCATTAAATCCATAGATGTTAGTGGATTAAAACCATAAACAATTTCAAAAGGAGAAAACGAAGTAGTAGAATGTGTAGCTCGATTATATGCAAACTCTATAAATGGTAAACACTCTTCCCATGATTTCAGATTTTTATTGATCACTGTCCTATGTAGTTGAGTCATAATTCGATTAACTACCTCAGTTTATCCATCTGTTTGTAGGTGACAAGTTGTAGAAAATAATAACTTAGTTCCTAACTTACTCCACAAAACATGCCAAAAATGACTCAAAAACTTCACGTCCCCATCAGACATTATACTTTTAGGTACTCCATGTAAATGTACTATTTCCCTAAAGAATAAGTCTGCAATATTAGTAGCCTCGTCAGTTTTATGACACGGTATGAAGTGCTCCATCTTACTAAACCTATCGACCACTACGAATATTGAATCCCGACCCCTTTTTGTCCTAGGAAAACCTAACACAAAGTCCATAGATATGTCTACCCAAGGTTCACTAGGTACAGGCAAAGGAGTGTACAAACCATGGGGTTGAACCTTAGACTTAGTCTTTTTACAAGTTATGCACTTTCCACATATTTGTTCTACATCATGTCGCATTTTAGGCCAATAAAAATGTTCCCCTAATATGTCTAAAGTCTTTTGAACCCGAAGTGTCCCATTAAACCACGCCCATGTGCTTCCCTTACCAATAATTCACGCAAAGAACAATTAGGAATGCACAACTTATCTTCCCTAAGCAAATATCCTTCATGCGTATAGAATTTATCAAATGCACCTTTGTCACATGAAGCATAAATACTAGAAAAATCACAATCAGATTTATACATGCCCTTAATATGTTCGAAACCAAGTAATTTAGTACTTAATGATTTAAAAGCACGTACCTTCGAGACAACGCATCAGCAACTATATTTTCGTTACCTTGTTTGTACTTGATGGCGTAGGGAAATGTCTCAATAAACTCCATCCATCTCGCATGTCTTTTGTTCAACTTACCTTGACCTCGCAAATGCTTTAAAGATTCATGATCAGTGTGTATCACGAATTCCTCTGGCCATAAGTAGTGCTGCCAAGTCTCCAATGCTCGAACAAGTGAATACAGCTCCGTGTCATATGTCGGATAATTCAATGCTACCCCACTCAACTTTTTGCTTAAGTAAGCACTCAACCTCGAATGTTTTATCAAAATTTGGTAATGGTAAAAGAGGTGCTTTACATAGCTTATCCTTAATTGTGTTAAATGCAATTTCTTGGGATTCTCCCAATGGAAACCTACACTCTTCTTTACTATTTCAGTCAACGGTGTGGTAATGGTGCTAAAATCTCTTACAAATCGGCTATAAAAACTAGCCAATCCATGAAAACTCATAACTTCAGTTATAGTATTAGGTGTTGGCCATTCTTTTATAGCTTTTATCTTTTCTTCATCAACTTCCATCCCGTTAGCACTAACCAGAAATCCTAGGAAAACAACTCTATCCATGCAAAATGTGCACTTTTTGAAATTAGCAAACAGTTGTTCCTTTCGAAACATAACAAGCACACAATTTAAATGTTCTAAATGCTCATCTAGGTTTTTGCTATAGATTAAGATGTCATCAAAATGAACTACAACAAATTTCCCAATAAAAGCACGTAAAACATGGTTCATTAAATGCATAAAAGTGCTCGGTGCATTAGTGAGTCCAAACAGCATAACTAACCATTCATACAATCCATACTTAGTCTTAAATGCTGTTTTCCATTCATCACCCTCCCGCATGCGAATTTGATGATACCCACTCTTAAGATCAATCTTAATATAAATGCAAGCACCATGCAATGACGATACTTTACCGTGATATTGTTGATAGCTCAACAATCCACGCACATTCTCCAAGTCCCGTCCTTCTTAGGCACCAGCAAAACAGGTACAACACATGGACTCATGCTCTCCCTGACATAAACTTTGCTCATCAACTCCTCCACTTGCTTTTGAACCTCCTTCATCTCCTCGGGATTGCTTCGGTAAGCTGGTCAATTTGGTATGACAGCTCCGGGTACAATGTCAATCTAGTGCTCGATGCCTCTGATTGGTGGCAATCCACTTGGTATCTCCTTAGGAAACACATCGTTGAACTCCTGCAATAAAGACTTAACCAAATTAGAGAGGGATGTGTTAGAATCCTCAAAATTGAGGAGGGACTCCTTGTACACTAACAATATCATTTGCCTATTATCGCTCATAGCCTTTTTCAACTCACTCTCTTTTGCATAGAAGTTGACCTTTGGCTTTTCTCTTTGCTCAGCTGACTCTTTTTCTCTCCTCTCAACTGACTCCTTTTCTCTCCGCTCATGTGGCTTCTCTCTCTTTTCTTTACTCTCAGCCACCTCACTATTTTCTCTTTTATTGATGGTTTCACTATTGCCTCTCCTCTTTCCCGACTCTCTTATTCTCTCGTCTTTCTCACTTTTTAGCTAGATTTGATCTCCATACACTTGTGCCGATGTTAATGGCACAAGAGTAATAGTCTTCCCATCTTTGACAAAGCTATAACGATACCTATATCCATCATGTATGACCCTTCTATCATATTGCCATGGTCTTCCTAACAAGATATGACCCACATGCATAGCACCACATCACATACTACTTTGTCACTATAACTCCCAATTGAGAAATTAATTAAAACTCTTCTATTCACCCTAACTTTCCCACTTTCATTTAACTTATAAGGCCTAGGGTGTCTTAACAATGCTAGTCCTAATTTCTCAACTAAAGTTGTGCTAGCTACATTCCTGCAACTCCCACCATCAATAATTATACTACATACCTTATCGTTGACGTAACAACATGTGTGGAATATATTTTCTCACTGCTACTCCGAATCATCCACTTTGACTTGAGTGTTAACAGCTCTCCTTGACACCAACGATTCCCCAACAGCAAACTCCAATTTTTCTTCTTCTTCAACGTCCTCCAATGTAGGCATGTCCTCAAACTCTCCTTTACTTTCACTCACCACCTCTCCATTATCCAACAACACCATTACGCATTTATTTGGGCATTGAGAAGCAATGTGCCCTGACCCCAAGCATCTAAAACACTTGATGTCTCAATTCCTTGATGGTTGTGAATCTATTTTGGGTGCTGTTTTGCTAGCACTTTCTCCTTTCCCTTTCTGCCACTCATTCCTACCTTTAGGTACAGCTTTATCACCTTTGTAGTTGTTGTTCCACCCTGGCTTCCAAGATGGATTAGCACTCGAAGTTCCTAACGGCTGCCTAGCTGTCCCTTTCCTCTTCAGTTTTCTCTCTACCTTCATAGCCACATGCAACATGTCTTCCAACTCCACATAATGTTGCAACTCCACCACATTGTCAATTTCCCTATTCAACCCATTCAAGAATCGTGCCATGGTAGCCTCCAGATCCTCCACCACATTGGCCCTAATCATGAGTATTTCCATCTCCTTATGATAGTCCTCTACACTTTTCGACCCTTGATATAGACCTTGCAGTTTTTGATGGATCTCTCAGTAAGAGTGGCTAGGAACAAACCTCTTTCTCATCAATGACTTCAATTCCTCCCAAGTGCTGATTGGTCTTTCCCCACTCCTACGTTGTGAAGTAATCACTTGATCCCACCATGACATTGCACAGTCACTGAACTCTAAAATTGCTAACTTCACCTTTTTCTCCTCCGAGTAGTTATAACACTTGAAGATCATTTCAACCTTCCTTTCCCACTCCATGTATGCCTCGAGATCATTCCTTCCTTTGAATGAAGGAACTATGATTTTTATATTTCCCAAGTTTCCATCCAACTCCTCCCCGCGATCATTTTGACCCCGTCTGTCAAACCTATTGCCTCTATTCCTCATCCTTCCCATCTCAACACTGTGAAATTCATCTTTGCCCATGTCACTCCCATATCCATACTCCTCTCCCCTTTCCCACCTAGGCTCCTATCTATCTGATCCTCTGGCATTGGATACATTCACTCGATGCCCCCAACTTAGATTAGCCACCGATGTATCTAATCTATTCATCCAAGCCTCATGCTTCTCCAACCTATCTCACACATCTCCAAACGCCCTCTCAAACCTCTGTACCAAATCCTCCGATGTATTGTTATTGTTGCCTTGTCAGCTTGAGTTTGATTCTGCCCTTTCTGACATCCTAACACTAAAAATTTTATTTTACTGCCTCGCCAAAAGTCACTCAAAAACACACAAGGTCTTTTACCCTCTATTAAGCTCACTTCTCTGCCTTTTACCTTTCAGTTCTTTCAACAATTACTTCTTAGAACAATCAATGAACTCAATCAATCAATAAAATGGTGTAGAATTCCCCAAACCGGATGTGACTCAATAATTGTAACAAAGGACTCAAAGAAAACTTTTAAAACTTGACTTGAATTGAAGGAATGAAATGATTCAATGTGTCCAAGTAATTTACAAACGATATTGAATAATAAAAGTTGGTATTTACGGATCAATAATATTTAACAAATTTTTTTTTACTGTAGGGATGAACAGTAATTTTGTTCAGATTCGAAAATCAATAACAAAACCAACGAAGAAAATGAAAACTGATTTGGACGAAAATTGAGCCCAGAAATGGAATTTGAAGATTTTTGATGAAACTTTTGGATCAAAGGATCAAGAAAACCTTCTGGACACAAGAATACAAGGAATTGAAGAAAAAAAATTAGAAAACAAAGGATATAACCTGATTAAATTGGAGCCAAAGCTCTGATACCAACTGATGCGAACCCCGTAGCAATGGAAACTACGAAACCCACAACGAGATTGATGCGGACCCTAAGAACGCCAATACTAACCCGATTTGGATCGTGAACCCCAAGAATTGAACCAAAAAACCCTAGATTAGCGAAGAACCTAAAACCCCTTGATTAAAATTAAAAGAACCCACAATCCGATTGTTTAGAAAGCCACAAGAAATTGAATCTTGATAAGTTCCAAGATTGTTTAAGAAGAACAAGAAATTGAAAGAACAAATTCTCTCTCTAAAATATTATTCAATCAAAAGTCCTTACACTGAAAAAATATTCTCCTATTTATACTAATGAGTAAAAAATGTCCAAAACCCATCAAATTATGGTAATAATTTGATTTCATAAGAATTCTATCGAAACTAGGAAATTTGAAAAAAAAAATAGAAAAAACGAATTTTTTTTCATGTTTTTGTTCTATGTGGCTGCATAGTGTTAATTTATGCGGTCGTATAGAACAAGTCCCTGCCCCCAATATTATCCTTGAGGCCATCTATGCAACCGCATAGGTTGTTTAACCATGCGGTTGCATGGAACAATCTTCGGCTTCATTTTCTTCCGTCTTTATCATGTTGATCCAAGTCCTTTCGGCCCTCGACTCCAACATAAAACTTGCTCCATTTTGCACCCCGAACATTGTGTCTTCATTGACATGCTTGAGGAGCAATCCCATTGCTTCTTTCACTTGCTTCATCCTCGATCGCGTTATCGGTCCACCTTCGACGATCAACGGATCCTTCCCATGACTTGATGCTTGAGTTGTCCTGGTTGTTGACACGCCTTGATTCATATCAATGTTAGTGTCAAACAACGTGTCAAAAATTAGTGTACCAATAGGAAAGTTCAATCGTTAAGAACCTTGCTACATGTACACTATGCTGTACACTTTAGTCTACAATTTGCCATGTAACGTCATCCTGCTGGACAGTTTCAATTCCAAATAGTTTTCCCATCCAATTGACACTTGACAACAACGCAAGTGTCAAACAACGTGTTGAAAATCAGTGTACAAATAGCAAAGTTCAATCGGTAAGAACCTTACGACATGTACACTATGGTGTACACATTAGTTTACACTTTGCCACGTACCCAGTTGGACAGTTTAAATTTCACATAGTTTTTCCATCCAATGTACACTTGACAACAATTCAAGTGTCAAACAACGTGTCAAAAATCAGTGTACCAGTAGCGAAGTTCAAACGGTAAGAACCTTGATACATGTACACTATGGTGTACACTTTAGTTAACACTTTGCCTCGTGACATTATGCTGTTGGATAGTTTAAATTTGAAATAGTTTTCCCATCGAAATGACATTTGACAACAATACAAGTGTCAAATAACGTGTCAAAAATTAGTTTAGAAATAGCAAAATTCAGTAGGTAAGAACATTTCTACATGTACACTATGGGTAAACTTTTGTTTACACTTTGCCACGTGATATTACCCTGTTGGACAGTTTAAATTTCGAACAGTTTTCCCATCCAATTGACACTTGACAACAATGCAAGTCTTAAAAAATGTGCCAAAAATCTACGTTCCAATAGCAAAGTTCAATCGGTAAGAGCCTTTCTGCATCTACACTATGGTGTACACTTTAGTTTACACTTTCCCCCATGATATTATCCTGTTGGACAGTTTGAATTTCAAATTGTTTTCCCATCTAATTGACACTTCACAACAATGCAAGTGTCAAACGACGTGTCAAAAATTAGTGTACAAATAGCACAGTTCAATCGGTAAGAACCTTGCGACATGTACACTTTGATTTTCACTTTGCCATGTACCCTGTTGGATGGTTTATATTTCAAACATTTTTCCTATCCAATTGATACTTGACAACAATGCAAGTGTCAAACAACGTGTCGAAAATCAGTGTACAATCGGTAAGAACCTTGCTACATGTACACTATGGTGTACACTTTAGTTTACACTTTGCCACGTGACATTATCCTATTGGACAGTTTAAATTTCAAATAGTTTTCCCATCCAACTGACACTTGACAACAATGCAAATGTCAAACAATGTGTCGAAAATCAGTGTACAAATAGCGAAATTCAATCGGTAAGAACCTTGCTACATGTATACTATGGTGTACACTTTAATTTACTCTTTGCCACGTAACATTATCTTGCTGGACAGTTTAAATTTCAAACATTTTTCCCATCCAAATGACACTTGACAACAATGCAAGTGTCAAACAACATGTCGAAAATCAATGTACAAATAGCAAAGTTCAATCGGTAAGAACCTTGGTACATGTACACTATGATGTAAACTTTTGTTTACACTTTGCCACGCGACATTATCCTGTAGTACAGTTTAAATTTCAAATAGTTTGCCCGTCCAATTGACACTTGACAACAATGAAGGGTCAAACAATATGTCAAAAATCTGTGTACAAATAGAAAAGTTCAATAAGTAAGAACCTTGCGAAATGTACACTATGGTGTACACTTTAGTCTACACTTTGCCACGTACCTTGTTGCACAATTTTTATTCCAAATATTTTTCCCCTTCAATCAATAGGGACCTTGCTACATGTACACTTTGCTGTACACTTTAGTTTACACTTTACCACATGACATCATCCTGTTGGACAGTTTAAATTTCAAAAAGTTTTCCCATCCAATTGTCACTTGACAACAACGAAGACGTCCAATAATGTGTCAAAAATCAGTGTGCAAACAACAGTTTTCCCATCCAATTGACACTTGATAACAATGCAAGTGT
>NW_019243064.1:0-1070 GCF_002742605.1 Olea europaea var. sylvestris | reverse complement strand
CACACTTTAGTTAACACTTTGCCTCGTGACATTATGCTGTTGGATAGTTTAAATTTGAAATAGTTTTCCCATCCAAATAACATTTGACAACAATACAAGTGTCAAACAACGTGTCGAAAATCAGTTTAGAAATAGCAAAATTCAGTACGTATGAACCTTGCTATAGGTACACTGTGGTGTAAACATTTGTTTACACTTTGCCATGTGACATTACCTTGTTGAACAGTTTAAATTTCAAACAGTTTTCTCATCCAGTTGACAGTCGATAAAGGTGCGAATGTCAAATAGCATGTCCAAAATTAGTGTACCAATAGCAAAGTTCAATCGGTAAGAACCTTGCTACATGTACACTATGATGTAAATTTTTGTTTACACTTTACCACGTGACATTACCTTGTTGGGCAGTTTAAATTTCACACAATTTTCACACCCAATTGACATTTGACAATAATGCAAGTGTTAAACAACGTGCCAAAAATTTGTGTACAAATAGCAAAGTTCAATCGGTAAGAACCTTGCGACATATATACTATGATGTGCACTTTAGTTTACACTTTGCCACGTGCCTTGCTGGGAAGTTTAAATTTCAAATAGTTTTCCCATCCAGCTGACACTTGATAACAATGCAAGTGTTAAGCAACGTGTCAAAAATTTGTGTACAAATAGCAAAGTTCAATCGGTAAGAACCTTGCGACATGTACACTATGGTGTGCACTTTAGTTTACACTTTGCCACGTACCCTACTGGACAATTTAAATTTTAAATAGTTTTTCCATCCATTTGGCACTTGTAAACAATGCAAGTGTCAAACGACGTGTCAAAAATCGGTGTACCAATAGCAAAGTTCAATCGGAAAGAACCTTGCTACATGTACACTTTAGTTTACACTTTGCCATGTGATATTATCCTATTAGACAGTTTAAATTTCAAACAGTTTTCCCATCCAATTGGCACCTGACAGCAATACAAGTGTTAAACAACGTGTCAAAAATCAGTGTACAAATAGCAAAGTTCAATCAACAAGAACCTTGCTACATGTACACTATGGTGTTAACTTTTGTTTACACTTT
>NW_019243063.1:0-1614 GCF_002742605.1 Olea europaea var. sylvestris | reverse complement strand
GTGGCCGCTTATCTGAAACTAGTCCTGAACCTCGTCCTCCACTTTGAGAGGTTCGAAATGGTCCAAGTCCCATGCCTCGAAAATACATATGCGAACGTCCTGTCCAAACTTGCTAGCAGCAAGGATTCTGGCTGCTAAGAATCGTCCCAATCGAGTGTCTGCTGAAGCCCTCCATCTCCGGAGGTGAAGAGGTAATGTGGATTGAAGGTACCCCACCTCGGATGCAACCTATTATAACCTATATCAGAGATCAATCACTACCACCCTCAAAGAACGAAGCAAAGAAGTTGAGAAAAAGAGCTGCTCACTTCATACTTCAAGACGGTGTGTTATATAAAAGAGGCTTCTCATCACCCCTACTCTGGTGCATTGGAGGGAAAGAGACCATGTACATCTTAAAAGAAATTCATGAGGGAGTCTGTGGTAACCACTCCGGTGGTGCAACCCTGGCACATAAGGCACTTCGACAAGGCTACTCCTGACCGACCCTAAAAAAGGGATTTTTATCAATTTATTCAAAAATATGACAAGTGCAAGTGGTTCGCCAATGTTCAGAGACAACCTTTTCAAGAACTTTCCGTAGTCACCAGCCTATGGCCTTTCGTCAAATGGGGTATAGACTTCCCCCTCACAAAGGGAAGAGGAAGTGCGACCTTTATCGTTGTTGCCATCGATTGCTGCACTAAGTGGGTCGAAGCTGAACCTCTAGCCAAAATCATTGAGGCGAACACCACAAAGTTCGTCTGCAAGAACATTATTTGCAGGTTCGGCATTCTTTACTCCTTAGTATTCGACAACGGAAGGCAGTTCGATAACAAAAAGATGCTAGACTTGTGTGATGAACTCAGCATAGGAAAATACTTCTCAACACCTCATCACCCTCGAGCAAATGGCCAAGTCGAGGAAGTTAACAAAATGATCAAGCACACCCTGAAAAGGAAGCTTGATGCCTCGAGAGAGCATGGGTCGATGAACTTTTCCATGTCCTCTGGGCCATACGAACAACAAGCCGAACAACAACAGGGAAAACGTATTTCTCCATGACTTATGGAGCTGAGGCCATGAGTCCAGTCAAGGTAGGAGTCCCCTCGCACCGTCGTATAAACTTCAATGAGATCAACAACCATGAAGAGAGAGTGTGCGAACTCCATCTCCTGGAAGAAAGAAGAGATTCATCCCAAATCAAACTGACTATGTATCAAATGAAGATGACCCGTTATTACAACTCGAAGGTCAGAAGTCAAACTCTACACTTAGACGATCTGGTACTTAGAAGGGTGTTCCCATCATCAAAGCCAATAGGCTCCGGAATGTTTGGACTGAACTGGGAAGGCCCGTACCGCATCATCAAAGAATCTCGACCCGGGACTTATGAAATCGAAAAGATGGCAGGAAATGTGTTGCCTCATCAGTGGAACATTGAACACTTAAGGAAGTACTACCAATAAACAAATGCACGTTTCGATATGATCTGATTATGATCCATAAACTGTAACTTATTCCTATCTGACTAAGTGCTTAGATTGCCTTAGTGTATGATTGTTGAATTCAAGTTATTTGAATCTTCAGTTCGTTATATTTTATGGGTTATCATTGTTCGCCTCAACCACTTAT
>NW_019243062.1:0-1614 GCF_002742605.1 Olea europaea var. sylvestris | reverse complement strand
AATTGTTCATCGTACAATATACAATCATATAAGTCGACCAAGCTGCAATTATATAAGTCGACAAGGCTTCAAACATTTTCAATCTCTTCAATAACAAGTTAGTGTAAGCCATTATTTACTTGATAAATGAAATTTTGATGAAAATTGTAGAATTACACCCTTGAGAATGATTCCTTTTTTTAAACTGGGAGTAAGCCCATCACAATTTTAACATTTTTTTGGACTGTGTCAACGATGCTTTAACATAGCAAAAAGAAACATGTAAGGAAATAACAAGTATACAATGGATTAAAATGAAAGAAATAACAAGTATATGATGAACATAGCCATTTTTGTCCAACTTCAATTAAATGTTGTGTTCTCAAATTGGTATCAAAAATCATATCACAAAATGGAAAAAGCAACCACAGCTAACAGTAATCACATACTGAAGACCAACAGGCGCCCCCAATACAACAGCTCCAAGTGCATTCACAATAGCCCCTACAAATTGAGACATGGACATCTCTTAGAGTCAACATGCATAATACCGATGAAAGAAAGTATTACATTCTCTATATAGCTCAAGGCTTAAATATAAATTGTTTGTTTTTTCATTCAAGAAATAAATAATCATGACCCAAGGTTGTATAAAGTTTCACAAGTAGATTTATAATCAAATCGCACAATAAATTCTTAGTCCCACCTACACTGCAAATTCAAACCAATCAGGCACAATCAAATAATCTCAGAAAAGCTAGCAAAAATGTTCCCAATTAGCAACAGGCTTAAGTCTAGAACTAAGTAAATAAACTAGATCAGCACTCCATTTGGAAAGAATTTGAATTTTTTTCTCCACTTCTGGCTGTCAAATTGCATTTGGGCCTTGAAGGTCACCAAACTTGGACAAACTTCTTGGAACCTTTCCTTGATTATCTATCCATACTTATATAAAATTGCTTGAATTTAGGAACCTTCAAGTATACTTCTTCTGTTTTCCATATTCCTAGATTTTACTAAAAGTTCCAAACATGGGGGACGATCTAGAACCCCCAAGATGAAATAGCTCCCATAGTTTTCTGTCCTCCAGTCATAGTTAGCATGAAGAAATAAATAAATAAAACTTTATTGTAGGTTGTAACAGGTATATGTTCATTCAAAAGCCAAAGGCGAATTAATACAGAAGAAAATTATTCAAAATGTCAGCATAAAGTCAACTAAGGTTGGCGAACCGGACTGAAACCAAACCACCAAGAATGTCCAATAATAATAAAAACCCAGACCAAATTTATAATTTTTCTTTTCGCACATAAACGAAGAAAATCGAATAAAATTCTGAAACCAAAAGTGATCCAAGAAGCAGAAACCAACATCGAAATCACATAACAAATTCATAAAATCAAGCGGATTGAAAAAGGAAAAAAGAAAAATAGCAAAAGTATACCAGTCGGATACTACCTACTGAACGACTGAACCACACATGTAAAGGACTTCACCCTTACACTTTGAAGTTCAAGTGTTCGACAATATCAAATAAATACCATTTTTTTCAGTAAATGTTAGATGTGTTACTTATTTTAACAGTAAGAAAAAAGTAACATTTTTTAACTTAAAAGTGACAAGGGTATATTATCC
>NW_019243061.1:0-1614 GCF_002742605.1 Olea europaea var. sylvestris | reverse complement strand
GTAAACATGTATTCGTCGATTCAACCAAAACAGTTAAATTACAATAGTAATTACATTTATTAAACAGTAAAAAAATAAAATAAATGTTTTTTTAGAGAATTCCACTTATTTGCAGCAAATGATCACTTTATATTTATTGGGTACGCAATCATTTCCTGAATTATTGGGGGGTCCTACTTAGCAGGAGTAAATATTGCATTGTCTTGCAGGTTGGATATGCTTCGTACCACGATGAAAATGGAAAGGATGGGTTTTCTTCCTTTGTATATCCGTTTTGTGCTACTTGAAAAGTATTTATGATTCTTGATTATTTTTACATGGAAAATTCTACTTGTACATAATAGTGTCCATAATGTGATGTGACAATCATCCAATTATTGATGTGCAAGTGTGAGATTTGAATTAAAGGTTGAATCCAGTACCACGTGTAATTATGGACATCATTATGTAAACAATTATGTACATGTAGCACTCCCCTTTTTACATTGCACTTTATAAGCAAATTTGGCTCCTGTTTAGTAGTGATTCTAATTTAAATCAATGTCAACAATCAATTTCAGCTACATATTTTACAGGACATACAACTTTTTCAACAATACATTTTATCAATTTTTATCGTAATCTACTAAAATTTGATTTTAATTCTTATCAAACAGGGCTTAATTAATAAGTGCTTCACTTCCTTCCACTTTTGAAATGGTAAAAATTTGTAGCATTGCTTGCTTTTTAATGTTTAGGAAATCGCGCACGCGCATGTATATGTAGAGTTCTTACATAAGCAATTTGCAAAAAGTGAACAAAGTCTTTCCTTCCGAAAATACCACCTATAAATGAGCCTACGTTTGACCCCCATTATTTCAATTTATAACTTTAGAAATAGTATTTTTATTTTTTTTTATTTTTTGGAGAATGTGTAGTTTAAAAAGAAGGAAAATTTTGATTTAAGTGTAATATTATTTTATAAAAGATTGTGTGGTTGAAAATAAAAGAGAAAATTATAATTAAAAATAATGAGGGCCAAATGAAATGTCGATGCAGATGCATGTGTATCTATACACACAAATAGACGCTTTCTACATTATCCCATATTTGTACATCTCAAGGTAATAACTTTAGTACCACAATTTTGCATGTTATGGGTCCGGCCTGCCCTCATACATACAGACGTTATTTACTGTGGGGTGTAATTTGATGGATACTAGATTGTTTATTTATTTATTTATTTATTTTTTACTCAGGTGTCCACCTTACAATGATTAATCCTGAGGTCTACGATCCAGCGCCTCTTCACGCAGACCAGATAAATCGCGGGTTGTGCCCCAAATTGGCCAGGGTCCAAGAGTCCCCCCAATTGAACTGCCAAAGTGTCGAGCGAGTCAAATCCATGTATGCGTCTTGCCTTCCAAGGAACTCTTGCCTTCTAGGATATATCCTGCCTTCCAGGATAAAGCCTTGCCTTCCAAGGATCCCATGAATCGAATCCGCCACCTCTGAACTGCCTGTGTCTTAATTGAGTGGACCATGCGATGCGAATGCTGACTTTTTTCAAGATGGTCCTTTTCTATCTAACTCAACTAAACATCAAACTTTGAAAATAAGGCAGAAGAGAAATAT
>NW_019243060.1:0-1614 GCF_002742605.1 Olea europaea var. sylvestris | reverse complement strand
TATGGGCCCAAAACGGACACCGTGTGCAAAAGTTACGCTCAATTCTTCGTACGCCGACAATCTAAGCGTTCCAAATATGCAAGGGCTCATTCTTTTGAAAAATGGGTAAAATCCCTCGTATGCCATGATGAAGTGGTGAGTTCAATCCAAAACGATCGCTACATTTCCAAAAAGTACTTATGGGCCCAAAACGGACACCGCGTGCAAAAGTTACGCTCAATTCTTCGTACGCCGACTCTCCAAGCGTTCCAAATATGCAAGTGCTCATTCTTTTGAAAAATGGCTGAACTCTCCCATAAGTCATGACGAAGTGGTGAGTTCAATCCAAAACGGTCGCTACATTTCCAAAAAGTTCTTATGGGCCCAAAACGGACACCGTGTGCAAAAGTTACGCTAAATTTTTCGTACGCCGACAATTCAAGCGTTCCAAATATGCAAGTGCTCATTCTTTTGAAAAATGGCTGAACTCTCCCATAAGTCATGACGAAGTGGTGAGTTCAATCCAAAACGGTCGCTACATTTCCAAAAAGTTCTTATGGGCCCAAAACGGACACCGTGTGCAAAAGTTACGCTCAATTCTTCGTCCACCGACTTTCCAAGCGTTCTAAATATGCAAGTGCTCAGTCTTTCGAAAAATGGCCGAAATCCCTCGTACGTCACGATGAAGTGGTGAGTTCAATCCAAAACGGTCGTTACATTTCTAAAGAGTTCTTATGGGCCGAAAACGGACACCGTGTGCAAAAGTTACGATCAGTTCTTCGTCCGTCGACTCTCCAAACGTTCTCAATATAAAAGCGCTCATTTCTTCAAAAATTGGCCAAAATCACTTGTACGCCACGACGAAGTGGTGAGTTCAATCCAAAACGGTCGCTACATTTCCAAAAAGTACTTATGGGCCCAAAACGGACACCGCGTGCAAAAGTTGCGCTCAATTCTTCGTCCGCCGACTCTCCAAGCATTCTAAATATGTAAGTGCTAATTCTTTTGAAAAATTGCTAAAATCCCTTGTACGTCATGATGAAGTGGTGAGTTCAATCCAAAACGATCGATACATTTCCAAAAAGTTCTTATGGGCCCAAAACGGACACCGTGTGCAAAAGTTATGCTCAATTCTTCGTACGCCGACAATCCAAGCATTCCAAATATACAAGTGCTCATTCTTTTGAAAAATAGCTAAACTCCCTCGTACGTCATGAAGAAGTGGAGAGTTCATTCCAAAACGGTCGCTACATTTCCAAAAAGTACTTATGGGCCCAAAACGGACACCGCGTCCAAAAGGTACGCTCAATTCTTCGTTCACCGACTCTCCAAGCGTTCTCAATATACAAGCGCTCATTCCTTCAATAAATGGGCAAAATCACTAGTACTTCATGACGAAGTGGTGAGTTCAATCCAAAACGGTCGCAACATTTCCAAAAAGTTCTTATGGGCCCAAAACGGACACCGTGTGCAAAAGTTACGCTCTATTCTTCGTACGTCGACAATCCAAGCGTTCCAAATATGCAAGTGCTCATTCTTTTGAAAAATGGTAAAAATCCCTCGTACGTCATGACGAAGTGGTGAGTTCAATCCAAAACGGTCGCTACATTTCCAAAAAGTTCTTATGGGCCCAAA
>NW_019243059.1:0-1614 GCF_002742605.1 Olea europaea var. sylvestris | reverse complement strand
TTTTTTTTTTGTAATTTCTTAGGTTTTTTTGTTACTTATTTAGAACAAGTCTTTCTTGTTGGTTGTTGAATTCTCTTTTTGTAATGTATGAACAATTTATTTTATATTTCTTTGTATACCAATAAATATTCTTAAAAATAATTACTCATGAGTAAAAAGTTGGCTTAGAAGCCAAAATACAGCTCATAAGTAAAAATTTACTTAGAAAAAGCTCACCTGTACACAAAAATAATTAAGCAAAAGTAGAAAAATCACTTATATGTAAAAGTATTAGTTAAAATATTTAGTTAATAAAATAAATACTTATTAGTAAAATATCTAAGTAAAAAGTTACTTATAAGGAGAAAAAAATGAATAAATTCACATATAAGTAAGAAAAATTACATAAATATACATTTTTGTCCTTTTTTTCTTCTTTTTTTTTTTTCCCTTTTTCTATACTTGCACTTCTTTCCAATATGATGTAGCATCAAATTATGTCATATTATAGGAATACACCATAGCTTATTTTAATCCAATGTCGCCAATTTCTATCTTCCTTACTCATATCCGTTTTAATCTAATATGGTGCATTATTTAAGTGTCAATATATTTGTTATTTTTCCCAAATAATGTGTAAATTAGTTTATTATTTTATACAATCTATACATTCTTGACATCATTCGTACGAATTTGAAGAAAATAAATATTTTTGAATAAAATATTTAATAAATGAATTAGGGTAAAACAACTTTACAGATCAGTGAATCATACAATTATTGACACCTACTATTCACCTTTTTAACAATAAAACAAAAGTATATCATTTGTAGATTATATTTTATTAACATTCGTGTATTTTTAACAAGGATAAAGATACTCGTACACAAATTTTGGTACATAGGGCTATCCTCCCTCTCACATAGGGTAGGGCCCACTCAATCCTAATTCAATGATTAAGGCAAAAAAAGATCAAGTCATCGAAACAAATGCACCGAGGTAAAGAGGTAGCACGACTGGAATACCCTTTTAAAAGAAACTACACTTGCTGCAGCAGTCGGTACTGATTCTGCACCACTATTTAGTCTTTTATTTTTAGAATTTAAAGTGATTTATATATCCTCCTCTACTTTTATAGTTTCTAAATTAAAACTGAATAATACTTGTACTTAGTTTTTGTTGTTGTAATCAATAAATATATTTTCCTTAAAAGCCGAGGCCTTATTGAAACTCCATAAGCACCAAGAAGATGATGAAACTGTGGCAAAAGGTCCAAACTTTGACATCGATGAATGTATTAAATTCTTCGGCCCAATTGGTAGTACAAGCCTGTTACTTGTTTATCTTCAAGTTAAAATGGTGGTTGGCAAGTGAGTGTCTTATCCTTTGTGTACAAAGAGATTTCATTTTAATGAAGAGCTGCTTGCAATTGACTGTAGTCTAATATATCTATTATGTGTAATTGACAGGTTCGATTTTCTCCTTTCTCATCTTTTACACCTTCGACTTCTGCTCCGATTTCGAATTCTTCTGGACCAAATTATCAACCCGGAGTCAAGCATTCAAAAGGGAGGGGGGTTCGATACAATATCATTGGAGAGAGGGCACAAAGCTCTCTGAGAAATTAATAGCTCT
>NW_019243058.1:0-1614 GCF_002742605.1 Olea europaea var. sylvestris | reverse complement strand
GATCGGGAACAAAAACCGCGCCGGGGGCAATTTCGTCATTTTTCTCGACTGTGTCGGAATTGGCTAAAATTTGACAGGTTGATAGGAAACAAAAATCGCGTCGGGGGCAATTTCGTCATTTTTCGCGATTTTGTCGGATTGACTAAAATTTGAGAGGTTCATCGGGAACAAAAACCGCGCCAGGGGCAATTTCGTCATTTTTCTCGACTGTGTCGGAATTGGCTAAAATTTGACAGGTTAATCGGGAACAAAAGCCGCGCCGGGTGCAATTTCGTCGTTTTTCGCGACTGTGTCGGAATTGGCCAAAATTTGACAGGTTGATCGGGAACAAAAATCGTGCCGTGGGCAATTTCGTCATTTTTCGCGAATGTGTCGGAATTGGCTAAAATTTGACATGTTGATCGGGAACAAAAATCGCGCCGGGGGCAATTTCGTCATTTTTCGCGACTGTTTCGGAATTGGCTAAAATTTGACAGGTTCATCGGGAATAAAAACAGCGCCGGGGTCAATTTCGTCATTTTTCGCGACTGTGTCGAAATTGGCTGAAATTTGACAGGTTGATCCGAAACAAAAATCACGTCGGGGGCAATTTCGCCATTTTTCGCAACTGAGTCGGAATTGGCTAAAATTTGACAGGTTAATCGGGAACAAAAGTCGCGCCGGGTGCAATTTCGTCATTTTTCGCGACTGTGTCGGAATTGGCTAAAATTTGACAGCTTGATCGGGAACAAAAACCGCGCAGGGGGCAATTTCGTCATTTTTCGCGACTGTGTCGGAATTGGCCAAAATTTGACAGGTTGATCGGGAACAAAAATTCCGCCGTGGGCAATTTCGTCATTTTTCGCGACTGTGTCGGAATAGGCTAAAATTTGACAGCTTGATCGAGAACAAAAAACACTGCAGGGGCAATTTCGTCATTTTTTTCGACTGTGTCGGAATTAGCGAAAATTTGACAGGTTGACCGAAAACAAAAACTGCGTCGGGGGCAATTACGTCATTTTTCGCGACTCCGTCGGAAGTGGATCAAATTTGACAGGTTGATCGGGAACAAAAATCGCGCCGGGGGCAATTTCGACATTTTTCGCGACTGTGTCGGAATTGGCCAAAATTTGACAGCTTGATCGGGAACAAAAACCACGCCGGGGGTAATTTCGTCATTTTTCGCGACTGTGTCGGAATTGGCTAAAATTTGACTGGTTTATCGGAAACAAAGACCGCGCCGGGGGCAATTTCGTCATTTTTCTCGACTGTGTCGGAATTAGCTAAAATTTGACGAGTTGACCGGAAACAAAACCTGCGTCGGGGGCAATTACGTCATTTTTCGCGACTGCGTCGGAAGTGGATCAAATTTGACAGGTTGATCGGGAATAAAAATCGCGCCGGGGGCAATTTCGTCATTTTTCGCGAATGTGTCGGAATTGGCTAAAATTTGACAGGTTGATCGGGAACAAAAATCGCGCCGTGGGCAATTTCGTCATTTTTCGCGAATGTGTTGGAATTGGCTAAAATTTGACATGTTGATCGTGAACAAAAACCGCGCCGGGGGCAATTTCGTCATTTTTCGCTACTGTTTCGGAATTGGCTAAAATTTGACAGGTTCATCGGGAACAAAAA
>NW_019243057.1:0-1614 GCF_002742605.1 Olea europaea var. sylvestris | reverse complement strand
TTTCGAAAAATGGCCAAAATCTCTCGTACGTCACGACGAAGTCGTGAGTTCCATCCAAAACGGTTGCTACATTTCTGAAAAGTGCTTATGGGCCCAAAACGGATGCCGTTTCCAAAAGTTACGCTCAATTCTTCAAACGTCGACAATCCAAGCGTTCCAAATATAAAAGTACTTATTCGTTTGAAAAATGGCCGAAATCCCTCAAATGTCATGACGAAGTCGTGAGCTCAATCCAAAACGGTCGCTACATTTCCAAATAGTACTTATGGGCCCAAAACGGACACCGTGTGCAAAAGTTACGCTCAATTCTTCGTACGCTGACTCTCCAAGCGTTCTAAATTTGCAACTGCTCATTCTTTCGAAAAATGGCCGAAATTCCTCGTACGTCACGATGAAGTCGTGTGTTCAATCCAAAACGGTCGCTACATTTCTGAAAAGTACTTATAGGCCAAAAACGGACGCCGTTTGCAGAAGTTACGGTCAATTCTTCGAACGCCGACAATCCAAGAGTTCCATATATAAAAGAGCTCATTCTTCTAAAAAATGGCAGAAATCCCTCCTACATCATGACGAAGTTGTGAGTTCAATCCAAAATGGTCGCTACAATTCCAAAAAGTACTTATGGGCCCAAAACGGACACCGTGTGCAAAAGTTACGCTCAATTCTTCGTACGCGGACTCTCCAAGCGTTCCAAATATGCAAGTCCTCATTCTTTCGAAAAATGGCCGAAA
Source organism: Olea europaea var. sylvestris (assembly GCF_002742605.1). Taxonomy (NCBI): domain Eukaryota; kingdom Viridiplantae; phylum Streptophyta; class Magnoliopsida; order Lamiales; family Oleaceae; genus Olea; species Olea europaea. The sequence goes on along the minus strand of NW_019243057.1, from coordinate 883 downwards.
TCACTCGTATGTCACGATGAAGTCGTGAGTTCAATCCAAAATGGTCGCTACATTGCCAAAAAGTACTTATGGGCCGAAAGCGGACATCGTGTGTAAAAGTTACGCTCAATTCTTCGTACGTCGACTCTCCAAGTGTTCCAATTTTGCAAGTGCTCATTCTTTCGAAAAATGGGTAAAATTCCTCGTACGTCACGACGAAGTCGTGTGTTCAATCCAAAACGGTCGCTACACTTCTGACAAGTACTTATGGGCCCAAAATGGACGCAATTTGCAAAAGTTTCGCTCAATTCTTCGAACACCGACAATCCAAGCGTTCCAAATATAAAAGTGCTTATTCGTTTGAGAAATGGGCAAAATCCCTCATACGTCACGACGAAGTGGTGAGTTCAATCAAAAATGGTCGCTACATTTCCAAAAAGTACTTATGGGCCGAAAATGGACACCGTGTGCAAAAGTTACGCTCAATTCTTCGTACACCGACTCTCCAAGCGTTCTAAATATGCAAGTGCTCATTCTTTCGAAAAATGGGCGAAATCGCTCGTACGTCACGACGAAGTGGTGAGTTCAATCCAAAACGGTCGCTACATTTCTAAATAGTACTTATGGGCCTGAAACGGACACCGTGTGCAAAAGTTACGCGCAATTCTTCGTATGCCGACTCTCCAAGCGTTCCGAATATGCAAGTGCTCATTCTTTCGAAAAATGGCCAAAATCTCTCGTACGTCATGACGAAGTCGTGAGTTCCATCCAAAACGGTTGCTACATTTCTGAAAAGTACTTATGGGCCCAAAACGGACACCGTTTCCAAAAGTTACGCTCAATTCTTCAAACGTCGACAATCCAAGCGTTCCAAATATAAAAGTGCTTATTCGTTTGAAAAATG
>NW_019243056.1:0-1614 GCF_002742605.1 Olea europaea var. sylvestris | reverse complement strand
ATTGCCCCTGGCGCGATTTTTGTGTCCGATCAACCTGTCGAATTTTAGCTCATTCCGACACCGTCGCGAAAAATGACAAAGTTCCCCCTGGCACGATTTTTGTTCCTGATCAACCTGTGAAATTTTTGCCCATTCCGACACCGTCGCGAAAAATGACGAAATTAACCATGGCACGATTTTTGTTTCCGATCTACCTGTCGAATTTTAGCCCATTTCGACACCGTCGCGAAAAATGACGAAATTTCCCTGGCACGATTTTTGTTTCCGATCAACCTGTTAAATTTTAGCCCATCCCAACACCGTCGCGAAAAATGACGAAATTACCATTGGCACGATTTTTGTTTCCGATCAACCTGTCAAATTTTAGCCCATTCCGACATCGTCGCGAAAAAGAACGAAATTACCCCTGATGCGATTTTTGTGTCCGATCTACCTATCGAATTTTAGCCCATTCCGATACCGTCGCGAAAAATGACGAAATTACCCCTAGCACGATTTTTGTTTCCGATCAACCTATCAAATTTTAGCCCATTCCGACATCGTCGCCAAAAATGAAGAAATTACCCCTGGCTCGATTTTTGTGTCCGATCTACCTGTCGAATTTTAGCCCATTCCGACACCGTCGCGAAAAATGACGAAATTGCCCCGGCGCGATTTTTGTTTCCGGTCAACCTGTCAAATTTCAGCCCATTCCGACACCATCGCGAAAAAAGACGAAATTGCCCCTGCCACTATTTTTGTTTCCGATCAACCAGCCAAATTTCAGCCCATTCGGACACCGTCGCGAAAAATGACGAAATTGCCCCCGGCGCGATTTTTGCTTCCAGTCAACCAGCCGAATTTTAGCCCATTCCGACACCGTCGCGAAAAATGACGAAATTGCCCCGGCGCGGTTTTTGTTTCCGATCGACCTGTCAAATTTTAGCCCATTCCGACTCCGTCGCATAAAATGATGAAATTGCCCCCGGCGCAATTTTTTCTTCCAGTCGACCAGCCGACTCTCAGCCCATTCCGGCACCGTCGCGAAAAATGACGAAATTGTCCCCGACGTAATTTTTCTTTCGGTCAACCAGCCGAATTTCAGCCCATTCCGACACCGTCACGAAAAACGACGAAATTGCCCCCGGCGCGATTTTTGTGTCCGATCAACTGTCAAATTTTAGCCCACTCCGACTCCGTCGTGAAAAATGACTAAATTGCCCCTGGGGCGGTTTTTGTTTCCGATAAACCTGTCGAATTTTTGCCCATTCCGACACCGTCACATAAAATGACGAAATTGCCCCCGGCGCAATTTTTTCTTCCAATCAACCAGCCGAATTTCAGCCCATTCCGACACCGTCGCGAAAAATGACGAAATTGCCCTCGACGCGATTTTAACTTCCGGTCAACCAGCCGAATTTCAGCCCATTCCGACACCGTCATGAAAAATGACGAAATTGCCCACGGCGCGATTTTTGTGTCCGATCAACCTGTCAAATTTTAGCCCATTCCGACTCCGTCGCGAAAAATGACTAAATTGCCCTTGGAGTGCTTTTTGTTTCCGATCAACCTGTCAAATTTTACCCCATTCCGACACCGTCGCGAAAAATGACGAAATTACCCCTGGCAAGATTT
>NW_019243055.1:0-1614 GCF_002742605.1 Olea europaea var. sylvestris | reverse complement strand
ACAAATCATGCATCTATATATATATATATATATATATATATATTACTTCCATTACTTGTTTCATTTACCATTTATAGCTCAAAGTTTCATCTATTAATGAATACACAAATTACTTTAAAAATATATCAAAGGAATATATGAGAATACACCTTCTTCCTTCATTATCAATATTCCTCTGTATCAAATTTAATACATTGAGAGAAAATTTTATGAAACGTATAAGTGAATTGGATTTTTGGGGAAGGGGCATCTACCTTCGACTCATTCTAGAAGCAGGAATGAAAATTAGCTCTACTTTCTTTGGTTCTACCATTTTTGAAGCTCTAATTTCTTATCATATGTACTTGTACAAGATCTATAAATAATTAGCCGGCAGTAAATGAAATAATATATGAGAGGGGTCATCCAAGACTCCATAGTTTGAGAAAACGTTAAGCGCAGGCCCTACAACCGGAGGAGCACCAGATAACTGCTTTATATAGTCATAACTGAAGTTATTTAAAAATGAGATAATAGAAGTCAATCTCAGTTCATTTTTTACAGCATACAATACATGTCCTAAAATAAAATTTATGACAATAGTTGCTTGTCGTATAAAGCAATGTCGTGAATATCACTTCTTTTTATGACATACATTGAATGTTGTAACAATAATGAAAGAGCGTCATTAATTAACTTATTACGACTTTCGTATGAACGTTGTAAATAGATCTCCATTTATGGAATAAATTAGCTACCATAAATTTGAGCTTATCTAGATAAATATATTTCTAATGATAAAAACAAATAGACCCTATTTGTTTCCATGCATGATCAGCCTTGAGAATTGTGAGGTCCTAGGCGACTAGTTTTTATGAGGCCTTTAAACATAATTATTTTACTAGCGTAGCAACTCACAACAAGATGTATGAAAAAAATGTCATTTTAACACAATACTATTATCAAAATCCACTTTTCCATTTATATAGTTAATCTAAATTTACAGTAGATTTTAGAGTCTTCATAATATATGCATTCAGAATTAATGACTTTAATTTTAATTCACCCGTGAATTCGAGTAGTATTGGAGGATAATTTTCATTACAACTAAGGTTTCTTCAACCTGGAGAGAAAATGGAATTTCAATTTAAATTGTATATACGACATCTATGGATTGTCAAATTGAACAATAAAATGTTACCCTAACACTGACTTGAAACTAATAAAGTTTCAATCTATCCTCAATTTCAAAAGGTTGAAAATTATAGTTGGTAGAGAATTTTACAGTAGTGAATAAATCCATAATATGGTAGACATATGTGTGAACATTCATTGTTCTGCTTTGGACTTCACTATCTTTACATCTATATATAACTAAACTGAAATGCAAAACATTTGGAACTTTCATGGATGCCCAATTGCACATTATTTTTGTTTGATAGAAAATAATATGAAAATGGATGCCAGAATATTAGCAATTCGTCAATTCCGTATATATATGGTAGACATATGTGTGAACATTCATTGTTCTGCTTTGGACTTCACTATCTTTACATCTATATATAACTAAACTGAAATGTCAAATTCAAAATTCGAAGATTTAATACTCCAATATGTACAGGCTTAATACAATAA
>NW_019243054.1:0-1614 GCF_002742605.1 Olea europaea var. sylvestris | reverse complement strand
TTTCATAAAATAATATTATACATAAATCGAAGACTTTTCCTTCCTTTTCAACCACTCATTTAAAAAAAAAAAAACATTATTCCACCCATTTTTATTTCCACAAAATGGGGGCTATATCTCTTCACATCTTGATATCTTAAAACTTTGGAAACAATTGTGATATGATTTGGCACCTAGCACATGAAAGGCATTTTATTCTTTAAAATATTCTACTTGCTTGGCCCATTGCCTGCATATGAAGTGGCATGGTAACGATGGGACGAATCTATATACCCCCTTTCAAAAGCTAAACTTTTTAGGTAAATCAGGAACGGTTAAAGATATGAAAAAAATTATAAAGATTAATTTCAATGATATTTTTTCAATTGTGTGAGATTATTTTTCTTAATAGTTGATTGTTATATTGTCACACAATCTTTTCTTTTCGAGTTACTTGTAGCTTTATAAAATAAGGTCTTCTACTTTGTAATAGGAACATGTGTTTATTATATACAATTTATAATATTTTAACATGGTATTAGAGCCTCTGTCGTAGTCAAATTCGTTTTGACCGCAAGTAGCCTTTGTGTTGCTTGTCAGGCCAAATGTTTTGGTTATTTTAGTTATGTTCGTCCAACTAAGTTTTCTTTTATTCTTAACTGTTGGATGTTGGCCGTTCTTGTTGCTTCCTTCTTAGTAAGCGTCGGTTTCCAAGGAATCGGACAATGAGTTCTGAAATTTTGTTAGATCTGTGGATGCTAGAATTATTTTAAAGAAAATCATGTTATTTTTTCATCAAATTTATTTTCGTCCATTTGTTGTCTTAGCATCCTTGTGTATTAATGTTCCCATTTGATAATTCTTTGTCTCCTTCATTTTTGGTAGAGTCAATTTTTGGAGTGCTACTATTAAATTTGGTATATCCTTGACAAGTCTGGTTATTACAACTGTTTGAGGTTCTTGTTTTGGCCTTATTCTTTATATTTGTAGGTGTATCCTTGAAGTCGTGTGATGGTTTGGTTAGATTGGTGGATGGTGATTTTTCTTTCATATCAGCTTCAAGTTCTTTGTTTGGCTTGGTTAGAATGCAAGCAATTTTGAAGCATCTGGATCAATTTAATTTTCAAACTCAATCTGGTTTCTACGACACCTATTGAGTTTATAAGGATTATTTTCCATGATATTTTTTTTATTGTGTGGAAATATTTTCCTTAATATTTGGTTGTTTGATTATCATACAATCTTTTCTTTTAAAGTTACTTGCAGCCCCAAATTGGGTCTCCTAGTTTTTAATAGAGGCACGAGTTTATTATATACAATTTATAATATTCTAATAGGAACTGAACTAGAGATAAAGTCTAAGAACAACCGATAGGTGAAATGCGAAATTATGGCCTCCTGTCAACTTCAAGCTTTCAGCAGCCTAATTGCGAGGAGCGATTTTGGGTAATGTTGCTTTCTGTTCTAAACAAATTCTCCTAACAAATGCACTGTCGTGAATCTAAGCACGGAGCTTTTTAATTTATGGCTCAAAAGCAGAAAACAAAAATCGAGTATCAAGAATTGTATCCATAGTTTGTAAACTTAGTACCTTTACATCAATAGAGCGGTGTTTTGTTAACATCGAGTAATGCA
>NW_019243053.1:65521-93349 GCF_002742605.1 Olea europaea var. sylvestris | reverse complement strand
GTATAAAGAATTTTGCTACTAGCTATATGACGTCAAATTTCACTATCGGTTTTTGGTGACAAGCTTATGATCCCACGTTGCGTACTAGAATATTTGGTCGTGCAGGGCTACGTTCGAAGATGGTTGCAAACGAGGGAAGGAGTCAACAACATTAGGACAAATGCACGGGAAGGAAGCTATAAATTATTTCTAAGATGTCTGAAAGTGGAGACTGAATGAAGCAGTTGAAAAATCATATTACTATGTTGTAGCTTTTGTAGCATTGCATGAATACAGGAGATTTTAGTTCATAGTACTACCCTCGACATTTAAAATTTATTTGATTCTCATGTAAAGTATTTTATTAAACATGTTTCTTAAAATCAAAAATTTTATATCGATGTCCCTTTATTTCACCTAATTTTTTAGTTCCAAACTCTGCATGCTAATCCTGCACTTAATGTGAACACACTTGGTGTAATGGAATCAGAAGTCAGAAATTTCATTGATGGCCAAGTAACTTTGCACTCAGTATTACTTTGACCAAGTCATTTTAATTTAGGGATAATTGCAGCAGAGATTTCAAGACTTTCAATTTTTCGCAGAGCTTACGTTAACTTTCGCTTTGTGTCATCTATAGTCGCAAATCTTTCAAAAATCAACACCTGGGTTTCAAATAAATGATTTTTGTTAGTTTGATCCTTAAATGACCCAATAAGATTGACTTTGACCAATTTTAGAATGGATAAAATGGTAACTTTGCATTTCATACATAAAATAAAGTAAAACATTAAATTAAAAAGAAAAACCAAAAAAATAAAAACACGTGTAAACCCGTCATCTTCTGTATCCCCACCAACACTAAATCATCCCACCCAACCCAATCAAAACTAGAAAATTAACCCCTTACCCGTTTGGCCACCGTCAACCCACACCACCACCACAACTCCCCTAACCAAACCAGCAACCATCCTGACCCCATGGAAGGGACTTCAACAGACCTGAGTGGTGGTGAGTAATCCGACTCGAATAAGGGAAAATTGTAACTTTTCAATTCCCATTTTGACACAACAATGGCAAAAGATGAGATAATTTCACATATCCTATAACTAATTTCTTCTATTTAATCTCGAAGTTTCTGCCATTTTTTTGTTATGAATTCATGGTGGCTACCGCTGGCCAAATCTACTGCCTTTTTGCTCAAGGTTTTAGCTACCATTTTGATGATGATGATGGGGGTTCGAGGTGTGTTGATGAAGAATTTGATAATGTTGATGGGCGGCTGAAGGAAGGGAAATAGTGGCGAATTTGGGGCGATGGGTGAAAGGCAAGGGAATGTTGGTGGTTTTGATTGATGGTTTTGGGCGATGGCTGAAGGCAGGGGAATGGTGGTGGCTTTGGTCGATGGTTGAAAGCAAGGGATGAGGGGGGAAACAAAAAGATTTATTTTTTCAGCAAAAGCAAAATTGACTTGGACCAAGTAATATCAGAAATGGGTTTGTTGGAGTGTGAGGAAGAGGATGGAAGAATTAGGGAGGAGATGTTGGGGGAAAAGTGGAAAAGTCGGACTAGGGTGGTGTAGGTGGTTGGCAACGAAGGGGAAAATGGACTAACTGGTTTTGGGTTTAGAACGACTTCGGATGTCGGAGTGAGTAGTGATGGCAATTTGCCCGGTCCCAATCCGATCCGGTGTCGCCCCGCCTCGAATGGGTCAAAAAACTCGTCCGGTTAAAAAAAGTAAAAAAAAAAATTAAAAATAATTTTATTTTTAGACAATTTATCCGTTAAAAACTTATGTTAAATTTGTATTTTATTATCTAATAATAACATAATTCGAAACTTTCAAAATGTAAAAAAAATAAATAAAAAAAAATTAAACGGGGGAAAAATTTGCCCCGTCCCCGCCCCATCTAAGGCGGGGCAGGGTGGGGTTTTAGCCAAAAGTGACGTGGTGGGGCGGGTCGGGGTGAGGGTGCCCCGACCGAACCTACCCCATTGCCATCACTAGGGGTGAGGATGGGTTTTGATTTTTTTTTATTATTATTATTATTTCCTATTTTCAATTCAAAGTTACCATTTTTCTCACTTTAAAATTTGTCAAAGTCAAATTTTTTGGGTTTACTAACGGTCAAATGAACAAAAATCATCTATTTGGATCCTATGTACTAATTTTTGAAAGGTTTGAAACTGTGGGTTGCATAAAGTAAATGTTAAGATAAAGTTTGCGAAAAATCGAAAGTTTTGGAACCATTACTACAATTATACCTTTAATTTATGAAAAACTTGCACTCCATTTCACTTTAGAATAATCCCCTTGAACAACCCCCTACTTGGGGGGGTTTGCCTGCAGCAGGCGCCCCCTAAATAGGGTTAGGGAGCACCACATAGCCCTCGGACAACCAAAGGGTTGTTTAAGCTCTTGTTCACTGATTTGTTGGGACACATCTCACCAATTATCTCCCTCGTGATACTCTAAAGACGGGACGGTGGGGGCTCTCGAGATTGGGGTTCAACAAGCATGACTCTATCACTTTTTGATTTGACATTTTCAAAAATGTCACTTTTTTAATAATCATTCCAAAAATATCATTTTTGAACTTTTTTACCCTTGTAGACAATTTAAATCCCATGTGTATATTTTTGAACTTTTTTACCCTTGTAGACAATTTAAATCCCATGTGTATGCAATTAATGTTGATTTGACAAGATGAAAATGTTGTACATGTTGCAAAATGGAAAGTTCATTATGGTTTATTGGTGAATGACAATTACACTCCTACAGTCCTACAAATAATTACCGTTGTATCCCTGATTCTGCCCTATAAATACAGGGCTTTGATTCTTAATAAAATACACACAACTCTATTGATTTCTCCCTATTTTCTTCTCTTTTCATAACACGTTATCAGCACGACTCTCTAAAAAAAAATTATATCATATTAGTTTGAAGATACGAAGGTGAATTGGTAGCGAAGTGGTACTTTGCTGAGTTGGGAAAATTTTGAAATTGTGTTGGCTCAACAGCCTACTCTTTTCAGGGAGACCGACCCACAGCCGAATAAACACACTCTTTGGCAGGCAATTTCTGACTTTACTCATGGACAGACTAGCATAAATGGGTGAGTTACTTGAGTGACTATCCTAGACATAGAAAAGCTTTCTGCCATGTTAAGGAACTACATATTTGGCATGCATACAATTTTTGACACGTGCATTAATTAATTTCTCAACTAGTGAATGCGTTGCTTTGAATGCCATAATTCCCAAGCAACAGTAGAATTCCCACCCTTGCAAGACTAAATTTAATCAAATAATACTGCATCTTCTGTCATGTTTGTTTCTCATTCTACTCATTTAAAAATAAAAACAAATAATAATACTTTTTGCTATATGTTAGCATTATGATTTTTTGGTATCGTTGTACATTAATGTTATTAAATTCCATCCAATATTTTATGTATGCTTATTAATTAATTAATATTATTATTCGTGGTGTGCAATTTTTGTTTCATCAATGTTTTGTTTATGTTTCTCAATAAAACATCAATTATCAAATTCAATCGCAATTATTGTTGCTCACAAAGAAACATAACTATATAAATAATACATGGCTCCTGAAGAGCGTTACATTCCGATATTTAGAAGAATGTTACTCATAGATCAATTCGTTACAAATAATTTGTTGCTGTTTCTGAAGTAGCACAACATTATTAATATTCTAAAAGAATATTATTACTCGTGAAGTAGTACAACATTGACATATTAGTCATGAAGAATATTTTGTTATTCCTGAAAAATCCAAAATTCATGGTTATTAAATTTCATATGATGGTAATATTTTAGTAGAATATTACTCTCTCAAAGAGCGGATTTTATAAAATTCAGTTTATTTTCTGATTTGAGAAGTTTCTTAAATTGATATCATAGATGAGTATCTTGTTGTTGCTCCTGAAATAGCACAACATTACATGAACAATATTTTTTTTAATATCCCAGAAGAATATTAATCATAAATATGATTGTTACAAATATTTTGTTGTTGCTTCGGAAGTAACACAACATTATTATTAATATTTTAGAAGAATATTATGTTTATTGCTCATGAAGAGCATATTTTCATACAGATAAATATCTTATAATGATAACATACTCCTATAGAGTTAACATTTTTAAACAAGAGTTTGTTGGTGCTCCTAAAGTAGCACGACATTATTAATATTCTAAAATAATATTCATTGCTCCAGAAGAGCATGATATTACAATTTCAATATTCCAGTGACTCAATACTTCTGAATAAGTATAACTTAAATTATATTTATTTTAAATGAATATAGTGTTGATATTCTCGAAAAAAACACAACCCACGTTATAAAAATATTCCAAAAGAATATTAATTACTCCAGAAAAGCATAATATTACTAATAGACGTATTCATTATGTACCTGACCATTCCCAAAATATGTGACCACCACGTGTGCAATTCTCCTTCGTGGTTAGTGATTGATATCCAAGGTTGCAGCCACCCAAATTTATCATCAATTCCTTCTTGTACCATTTTTGGAGGTTATGAGGCAATGTTGTCTGTGTAAGTTTGTAATTCATCTTCATATTCGATAGAAGGCAATATTAATTTTATACGTATATGTATTCATAATTATATCACGGTATCTAGTTAAATTTTGGTGACAAATTTTAAGTTTGTATTAAACAAAGTGGACACTTAATTATTGCGGTTTGTGATTGTATAAGTATCATATATTAAATTAGGTTCATCGCTAAATGTCCATTACTATTGTTTATCGTTTGATTAATTTATCTCATTCTTACCCTTATAATACATGATTTTAATACTCGTATATTTGTCTACTATAAAATATTTTTACTCTTGAATGAGCATATTATTATTAATGTTCTATTTATATTCTACTTGCTCCCGAAGAGCATAATTAGAAAATTGTGTTTTTACTCCTGAAGAGTAAATTACTGTATAACTTTCAATATTCTAGAAAAATATTGATATATTGCTTTTAAAGAAGTAATAATAAAACACGACGTGCCCTTGAGGTAGAACATATTTTGAAGAATTATATCTCATTGCCTTCTAGAAGAAACACAAATAATTCAATACTGACTGAAATTTTTAGAAGGAAAACAATTTCCTTGTTTTATTAATATTTGAGAAGAATATTGATTTATCGCTCTAGCAGAGCATACTATTTGGTGTTTCAATATTCTCAAAGAATGATATGCTATTGGAGAGCACGTCGTTATAATTTCAATATTTTTAAGGAAAATATTGATATATCGTTCCAAAAGAAGTAAAAATACTATATACTGGTATTCTTGAAGAATACAATATTGTGTTCCTAAAGAAGCACAAATTTATGCATATTAATATTTTAGAAAAATGTCATGATTAATTTAAATGTGTCAATATTCTTGAAGAATATTATTCTATCACTTATAAATAATCATAACTAGGTAAATATCAATATTTCAGAAAAATATTTATATTGCTATTGAAGAAGCAATAATTAATGTTAATGTGCTCTCGAAGTAGCACATTTTTTAAGAATACATCATTTAGAATTTGTGTTTATCCTTTGAGGAAAACATACGACTTATGTCACGTGAACATTGATCATTATATGATTATATAATATTTAATCATATTCTTCGAAATTAATTAATTAAATTATATCTTATATTGAATCAGAAGTTCAATTTGATTGGTATGACTAGTTGGACCATCACTGGATCAACAATGATGCGAAATCAAAATGAAGAACTAGAAGATTTTTTCAATCCAATAAATTTCTATTATCATTTGTTCTCATTATCAACAATTGATCATTAAAGGCCACTGGCTAAAATTGGGATTGAATTTCCTATATATCTGAAAATTAATTAGGGTGATATATGGGGCCCCGTCACCCACCACGTTGATCATCTAAATATTATTTGTATATAATAAATTTGATACAAATACTAGATGATTGCATGGTATTCGCAACCTGAAGTATGCGAAATTATTGCTCAAATTTTAAATTATGGGCATAATTTTCAGATTAAATAATCGAAACCGTATCTTGTTAATGCTAGTGGGTATAAATATCAACATTTTAATGAGTGCTTTTTGAGATGTCGATAAACGATTTAACAAGCTTGTTTGTTAAACGCCTTCAATTAATTTAATTGAGAAAAATATATTTTCCATTTTCGTTTAGGGAATGTTATTACGTATCTTGTCAATATCATAGTTCTTCCTATTAAAATTGGCTTATGGTCAACGTCTAAATTTTTCATTTAATTATTTTGATAGTACAGTATGTATAAAATTGATCCACTACAATACACTGAGATGGAAAGTAATGAATGTTGAGAATAAATGTGTAGTATGAACCCTTATTACAAATTGTGATATTTTATAATGCAATGAAAATACTTGTCAATTTAATTTGACAATTATCTCAGCATTAAGGGGAATAATTAAAAAGTTGAAAATAATGTATAAATGCATTATTATCTAAATCCCCACAAAAGATCACTCGAACCAGAAGTTCGAAATATAATTTATTTAGATGCATTTACTGATCAAATGGATAAATAATATCTTACACATCGACTTCAAATGCTCCAACTTGAATTAACATCACAGAGGACAATTAGTTAATATGGTATTTGATAGTACGCCTGAAATGTGATGATATTCGATTCTAATTAAAAAATAATAATAAAATCTCCAAATGGAGCAATTAGCAAAGATGGTCTCATTGAGCAGGCATACACTCTTATGAACATTTAGACATAACAAATTATAAAACCCCAGAAGAGGTTTAGGTACCTGATATATTGAAAATTGAGATATCTCAATAAGTTATGTCGTTGTGAAGAAAGAAGTAGAATCGAACAAGAGAAGAAAAGGTTGTCGACAACCATTTTTACATATGGTGTACTACATCATATTATGAATAACGAGGAATCGAAATAAATTCGTTGAAATATATCCATTGAAATAGTGATTGGCCAAATTAAATGGACGTGATCCTATTTAAATTAAACTTACTATAGAAACCTGAAGTTTCTGGATATATAGTCCGAACACCAAAAGGTGTATATTTATGAAAGTGGAAAAGTAAAGTCGCAATATGAAATGTACGACTCTTTACATAATGAATTTTGCAAAGACTTATATAAATAGATAAATTATCATGTGATGGATATAATTACAAGTCTCAGTTTTATTAGCCTGACAATGCATAGAATTGATACAAATTTGATTATAGCCAATACATCTGGCGTGGCTATCAATGTTATCTTGAAAGATTTAATATGCCTGAAGCATAATTCAAGTGATATTAGTATGAGGGGGAGTAAATACGCGTTGCACTCTTTTTCCCTTGATCAAGGTTTTGTCTCATTGGATTTTCCTGGCAAGATTTTTAATGAGGCAACTTTTGTAGCGTATTCAAAAAAATAATGTAATATTTTTCCTTCATTAGGATTTTTTTACCACAGGGTTTTTCCTAATAAGGTTTTAATGAGGCATATTCTTAGTGTAATTAATGTCTATAACATGCAAGACATTTACCTTCAAGATAATACATTATATGAAATAGACCCTTGAAGAGATCAACAAGAGCTATTTTTCGAATCATCATATTACTACAGCTATCAAAGAATGATAAAGTATCTCTTACGAAGACGGTGTTATTTGAAGATTGTACAAGACAACATGAGGCATTTCACCGAAGTTGCAATATTGAAGACAGTGACGTCCAAGGCAATGATGAATTAATATAAGAATTGAAATCAGGGAGAGTAGCTGTACTCTTTTTCCTTCGATCAAGTTTCGTCCCATTAGGTTTTCTTAACAAGGTTTTAACGCGGCAGCATTTTATTACTCCAAATTATTTTTACTCTTTTTTGTTGGCATTTTTGTCCCATTGGGTTTTTGCCAATTAATGTTTTAATGAGATAGACATTTTGTAATGTGTCATTCAAGGGGGAGTATTGTAAAATGAAAAGTTCATTAGGGTTTATTGGTGAATGACAATTACACCCCTACAGCCCTAGAAATAATTACCGTTGTATCCCTGATTCTGCCCTATAAATACAGGGTTTTAGTTCTTAATAAAACACACACAAATCTATTGACTTCTCCCTATTTTCTTCTCTTTTCATAATAGTACAAAATATATGGCCCCGTTTGGTACTTATTTTTTTCAAAATACATTTCTCTCTCTTCCTTTTAATCACACATTCTTCATTAAAATGATATACACGTAAATTAAAAACTTTTTCTTATTTTTCAACAACATATATTTCATCAATTTACTATTCTAAAATGCATTTTTACATAAAAATGGGTCTCAAACACCCTCTATATCTATATCTCTATCTCTATCTCTTTTCACAACTTTGTCTCTCACTCTCTTGCTTCTCTCTCTTGTTTTCTACTCTCTCTCTCTCTCACACCTTACTCTCGACTTTTCAAAAATTTCTGCAAGTTTAGAAATTGGTTCGATCTAGATTTTGTTTGATTTGAGTTGGTCCAAACTCTGATCAATTTTTGGGATTTTGTATACAAATCAAGGATGAAATCTTCATTTGCACCAATCAAAACTCAAACTTGTTCATCCTTTTTGTTGCAGCCTATTGATGTAGACTACCTCATGACAAATTTTTGTTTGATATTTTGTTTGTTCACTTTTTCTTTAATTAGGGTTTTATTGTGGATGGAAAATGGTGTTGCTTCATATTGATAAAATACATGTATTCTTACTAATAAGTTATGTTATTTAGCTGTTGTGGACCACCTCTCGCTTATGAGAAGAATGGATAAAAAAGTGGGTTAACAAAAATTTGGTAAAATTATTTGTTCAATTTTATGAAATGAATAGGAGTTTTCATTAAGAAACGTTAAGATGTCTTAATTATGACATAACTACGTCTATTTGCTTTCTACAAAAAGATAAAGAATATGTGTGCTCTTTGTTCAATCTTGACAGTTATGGAGCCATCTGTTGAGATAAGGGATATTTGATCTTTGTTATTTATTCTTGTTGTTGATGTTTACAGATGAATTCAAATTTCTTTTGTCGAAAGAGGATCAACTGCATGAGCACATTTTCCAGAACAGTAATCTGAAGTATATCAAAACTGTACTTGAGAAATTCACTAAGGAATTTATCAAAAAATTTACAACAGATTGAAATCTTATAAAAATGAAATCTAGTCAACTATTAAGGAAATACCCATAAAGATTGAATTCAAATATAATAATGTAGTACTCTTTATTAATTTGTATCTACTTAGAATTTTTTGAGTATCGATTAAATTGAGTACTCTTTTTGAAGAAATAAAATTTAGCCCCCGTTTGAGGCCCATTAAAACTCATTAAATCTCATTTTTTGCCAAATTTTTCAACCACATGTGGGCCCTGTACGTCCATTCCAGCTGACAGTTGCAGGCTTCTTGAGGGTTTGGTGGTTAGTATAAACTGTAGGAACCAGGATATGCAAGCAACACAAAACATTCACACAGCTAAAGACCAAAAGTGCAAATCTGAAGAAAATAAAACGCAACAGATTTTTCGGCCGAAGCCCCGAGGTTCAGCGATCAACAAGACCGCCTAATCCCCGTTGAGCATCCATGGAGGAATAAGCTCGAATCCACTAAATCAGCCAGCCAAAACCAACAAAGTATCGATTACAATGGAACACACGGTTCCACAAATTTCGCACAGCACAACACAACAGCTTCTCTACACAACAAGAACTCACACAAGAGTTCACAGAACTAAGTTTTCTCTACAAAGATCACTCAAGATCAAAACCCAAAGAATCACAAAAAAAATATAGAGAGAAAACTCAAAACGAGAAGAAGCTGCGCGAATATGAAAAAAAGGGTTCTCTAACCCTAGAGTCTTCTGACTCAATTAAAAGGGGCAGCTCAATCATCTCAATCCAACGGATCACCATTCACCATGCGTTGACGATCCATAAGAGTTGTTATTTTAAAACTGAAAACGTGTTTTAGTTAAAACCAAATTGGTTCCAGATTCTTCCATTAAATGGGCTGTCAATTGGGTCATGAGCTGGGTCTTTACTTGGGCCACTTTAAGTAGCTGGGCCGGACTCTACAAAAGCAGCAACATACTTCACATTCTCCACCTTTGCTGTTTTGTGCTGATTCTAAATGTGGATTCAAAAACTTATACCTCCATTTCATTTGCTCTTTATTACCTGTAAAAACAAAATAAAGAAAAATTAGTCTTCTTCAAGATTAATCAATCTTAAAGAATCAACAAATTTATTTATAGGGATTACCTTAGTTCCGGCATCTGCTGGATTTACCTTTGTTGGAATTTTTACCAATCTAATATCACCCCTATCTATGATATCTCTAATGAAATGGAACTTAACATCTATATGTTTAGATCTATCATGAAAAATAGGATTTTTACTTAGAAAAATGGCACTTTGGTTGTCGAACATAGCTCCACCTGATTTTCTATAAGACCTAATTCACTAAGTAAACCCTTCAGCCATAATTCCTCTTTCACCGCTTCAGTTGCAGCAATGTATTCAGCCTTGGTTGAGGACAATGCAATAAGTTTTTGAAGCTGGGATTTTCAGCTAATGCATGTATCATTTATTACATAGAAATATGCAGTTGTGGACTTCTTATTGTCCAGATTTCCAGCAAAATCTGAATCTACATATCCCTTAAGTCTAAGTCCATTTTTATTTGCTTTGAACATTAAACCTAAGTTACTGGTTCCTTTCAGGTACTTTATCAGATTTTTCATGCATTGCCAATGTATTTCACCTGGGTTACTCATAAATCTACTTAGCACACTCACGGCATAAGCAATATCAGGTCTAGAGCAAACCATAACATACATAACAGATCCAACGGCATTAGAATAAGGCACATTTATCATTCTTTTATGCTCTTCTTCAGTTTTAGGCGATTGATTAACAGATAGTTTCATACCAGCAGATAAAGGCAAACTAACAGGCTTAGATTCATGAAGGGAGAACCTTTTTACAACCTTATCAACATAAGATTTTTGTGTTAGAAACAACTTCCCCTTTATCCTATCTCTTTTTATTTCCATGCCCAAAATCTTTCTAGCTGGTCCTAAATCTTTCATTTCAAATTCAGATTTCAGATTTTCTTTAATTGAATTAAGTGCAGCAGAATTGTGACCAGCAAGGAGCATATCATCAACATATAAAAGTAGATAGAAAAAATCAGATTCTCCTTCTTTCTTGTAATAGAAACAGGGATCGTATTCTGATTTCCTAAAGTTCAAACCTTGTGTAAAAGAGTCAAATCTTTTATACCACTGCCTAGGAGCCTGTTTTAGGCCATACAATGATTTCTTTAAGAGACACACTAAGTTTCCCTTTCCTACCACTTCAAACCCTCTTGGTTGAGTCATATGTATGGTTTCATCCAAAGAACCATACAAGAAGGTAGTTTTCACATCAAGTTGTTCTAACTCCAAGTCAAATTGTGTCACTATAGCAAGTAGGACTCTAATGGATGTATATTTAACAACCGGTGAAAAAATTTCATTGTAGTCTATCCCTTCCCTTTGATTAAAGCCTTTAACTACAAGCCTTGCCTTAAACCTCTTATCACTTACTTTAGTCACACCCTCTTTAATTTTGTAAACCCATTTACAATCAATCAACTTACAATCTTTGGGTTTTTCAACTAAAATCCAGGTTTCATTCTTGAGGAGTGAGTTCGTTTCATCTTCCATCGCGGTAATCCATTTGAGGGATTCCTTAGAAAATATAGCCTCTTCATAAGAGGCAGGTTCTAACTCGAACAGATCAGTTTCAGACTGATCAGATGCAAAATCAGCATGTTGATACCTGGAAGGAAGTCTTATTTCCCTCCTCTCTCTATCCCTAGCAAGCTGGTAGCCCTGCAGGTCATGTGCAGGCTCCAGATGCTGTTCATTTTCCATAATTTCAACATCAGAGTCATTTTGGGTACTATCTGATGTGGCTCCACCTCAAACTGAGCCTCATCATCAGTATTGTGGTTATCAAAATTAATTTCTGTGATAATAAAATCATCCTTTCCTAACTTCTCACCAGATTTGTCACTAAGACATGGAAAATCATCTTCATTAAAGATAACAGATCTGCTTATTATCACCTTATAACCCCTCACATCTCTTAACCACAATCTATAGCCTTTAACCCCTTCTCCGTATCCTAAGAACACACCCTTCAACGATCTAGGGTCCAGTTTTGACTCAGTATGATGTGCATAAGCCTGCACATCCAAAGGTTCTTAGGTGAGAATAATCTGGCATTGAACCAGACCAAATTTGTTCAGGAATTTTGTTATTCAAAGAGTTGGAAGGACATCTATTGATAAGATAACAGGCTGTTTTTACAGCCTCACCCCAGAAAATTTTTGAAAGACCAGAACTGATTAACATGCATCTGGTCCTCTCAAGAATTGTCCTATTAAGCCTCTCGGCAACCCCATTTTGTTGTGGAGTATAGCTCACAGTTTTATGTCTCATTATCCCTTGTTTACTACAATATTGATCAAATTCCATGTTGCAAAATTCAAGCCCATTGTCAGTTCTCAAAATTTTTATCTTCTTACCAGTCTGATTTTCAATCAATACATTCCATTCTTTGAAAATTGCAAAGTATCAGACTTAGATTTTAATAAGAAAATCCATGTTTTTCTTGAATAGTCATCAGTGGTAAGGAGATAATATCTGTAACCAGATACTGTAGAAACAGGTGCTGGTTCCCATAAATCAGAATGTATATATTCAAGGATATCTTGGGATTTGTGCAGCCCTGCCTTAAAAGGCAGTCTGACTTGTTTTCCCATGATACAGTGTTCACAGAAAGTCATTTTTTGAACACTGTCCTTCCCAAATACCCCTTTGATTGATAGAGTTTTTAAACCTTTTTCACTTAAATGGCCAAGTCTTTTATGCCATAATTCTGATTTATCTGGATGGGTGACAAAATTCACAGAATTTTTAGGTAAAACAATTTCAGCACCTATTACATAAATTCCATTGAGCTTAGGTGAACTAACAATAAGTTCTTGATTTCTTATTATATTTGTAAAACCATTTTTAATACCAATATGATATTTTTCATCATCAAGAACTCCTAGGGATATGAGATTCCTCCTCAGTGCTGGAACATATCTTGTATGTTTTAGTAACATATGTTTCCCATTTTTAAATTTTAGCAGCACATTTCCAATTCCCTTCACTTGGCATGACTCATCATTTCCAAGTTTAACAGATCCACCATCCAGACTACGAAAGTCTGAAATACAGCCAATATTGGGTGTCATATGAAAGGAACAACTTGAATCAAGGACCCAGTCCTGATCAGTATTTTCAGTTAAAGACACATAGGCAACTCCAATATTGGCCCCATCTTCTTTATGCTTAGCAGTAACTGCTAAAGAAGCATTTTCTGTGTTAAAACCATTCTTCTGATCATTTGCCTTTTTAAAACAATCTTTAATAAAATGACCAGGTTTTTCACAATAGAAACATTTCTTGTTATTGTTATTGTTGCTGTTCAATTTTCCTTTAATTGGTTTCTTACCTTTTCCATTGGCGTTATTCCATTGCCTTTTATTGAAATTTTTGTTCTTGTTAAAATTTGAAAAACTGAGATTACTTACACCTTTGGCATGTGATTTTTGATTGGATGACACACCCTCAACATGGAACACATCTTTGTGTTCGGATTTTAATTCAAGTTCTCTGTTCAAAAGAGAACTATGAATTATTTCAACAGTCAAATCACTCCTACCATACTCTAGGGCATTTCTAATGTCTTTATATTTATCTCCTAGAGCATTGAGCAGGCCCACTACCTTCTGTTCATCAGATATTTTCTCTTCGCAGTTAGCTAAGTCTTGTGTGATCCTATTGAATCTATCCATATTATCTCCCGTGTCAAGATTAGGATCAAACTTAAAGCTAAAGAACTGTCTCCAAAGAAAGCATTTATTTGGAACAGTCTTTGTGAGGTAGTGTTTCTCTAAGGCATTCCATAATTCTACAGCAGTTTTAGTGTCTCCTACTTTCCTAATCACAGAATCAGATAAGTGTAGAAACAAAGTGCTCCAGGCCAATTCATCTTGTTCAGTTTTTCTAGCCTCAGTTAGGGTTTCAGGCCAAGATTCATCAATGGCCTTAGCACACTTTAACTGTAACATAAGTGCTTTCATTTTCTGGCGCCAGAGACTGAAGTCTCCTTTGCCATCCCAAACTTGGACATCTACCTTAGAGTTCATGGTGTGCTAAAGTGTGAATTGTATACAGATATGTTATAACAAGATGTATCACAACAAGTAATTCAGTCAACAAGATCAATGTCTAATTATTCCAATTTCACAGAATGTGTTTATTGTGCTTAAGTGTGATGTGTACCGGAATATATCACTCAGATTAGAACACAATTAATATACAGATTACTTAAGCATACAATGAATTCAAACACATAAGCTTACACTCAGTAGGCTACCAAGAATTGTAAAGGCAGTGTATGTACCTTTTAGCAATTATTCTTAAGCAATTAAACACCTGCGGAAATCAAAGAAGGTATTAGTACAATTCACACAGAATGTACAACAATTTAAACTATAGAAATATAATTTTGAGAATTGCAGGTTTCTTGAACCGAAACCCTAATCCCCAAAGTTTCTAGGGTTCTCTCAGGGAACCCTAGACAGAGGTAGAGTTAGGGGAGGTTCAATTGAAACTTTGTTTTGAAAAAAAAAATTTTATTGTCCAAAAATTTTACAAACTGCAGGTACCAACACTACAAATTTTTCACAAGAACAGTGTCTACTGAGGACTGCAGGTTCCACAAAACCTAACACACATTAAAAATCAAGAAACTTCAGTTTCTATCAAAGCAAATTCAATACTAATTATAAAAATTTAAACTCAGTAGCAACAATTTCTTTTCAAAATCGACACCAACAATTTTAATTTCAAGAACACAAACAATAGATTTTCAGAACAGCTAAACTCTTTCAAGAAAAAACAATTATAGAATGCAGAGGGTGTAATGGCACACTAACAGTGCCTACACATCAAACGAACACGAAGAGGAATGTTTATTCAACAATAATGTTGGCAGAATCAAAGAAACTGCCGTTTCCTTTTGGCTGGCGACTAGGGTTTTCAAAACCCGTAACTAAAGGGAATGAAAAACAAAAAATTTCCTACGCTCTGATACCACTGTGGGAACCAGGATACGCAAACAACACAGAACATTCACACAGCTAAAGACCAAAAGTGCAGATCTGAAGAAAATAAAACGCAACAGATTTTTCGGCCGAAGCCCCGAGGTTCAGTGATCAACAAGACCGCCTAATCCCCATTGAGCATCCATGGAGGAATAAGCTCGAATCCACTAAATCAGCCAGCCAAAACCAACAAAGTATCGATTACAACGGAACACACAGTTCCACAAATTTCGCACAGCACAACACAACAGCTTCTCTACACAACAAGAACTCACACAAGAGTTCACAGAACTAAGTTTTCTCTACAAAGATCACTCAAGATCAAAACCCAAAGAATCACAAAAAAAATATAGAGAGAAAACTCAAAACGAGAAGAAGCTGCGCGAATATGAAAAAAAGGGTTCTCTAACCCTAGAGTCTTCTGACTCAATTAAAAGGGGCAGCTCAATCATCTCAATCCAACGGATCACCATTCACCATGCGTTGACGATCCATAAGAGTTGTTATTTTAAAACTGAAAACGTGTTTTAGTTAAAACCAAATTGGTTCCAGATTCTTCCATTAAATGGGCTGTCAATCGGGTCATGAGCTGGGTCTTTAATTGGGCCACTTTAAGTAGCTGGGCTGGACTCCACAAAAGCAGCAACATACTTCACATAAACAATTTAAAATTTTATACTAGAGACTAAAAAGATCATAACACCCTTACAAATATTACGTGTCAAATCAGGGACAATGCATTGGGAGCGTAATTCTGTAAATGCGCCGGGAAAGTGGAGGGTCACTGGTCACTTCCATTTAGTATCCTCTACCACGAGATTTAAAATACCCAGACGTGGGCCCACCTTGGTCAAATATGTTGGGTTGAAAATGTAATTTAAAGAGATACAATGGGGCTTTAATAAATATAATAACGGGGTGCTTTATTTACATGATTCAATGACTTATCGGCATCGTGAATGCATTCTATTATATTAATGATATGATTTTTTGAGCATGATATGTGGCATTTTCCATGAGTATGGACCATCCATAGTTTTACTTTGAGCAGGTGGGCAATGATAATATTTTTATGTAGCCCCCGTTTGAGCCCCGTTATATCTCTTTAAATTACATTTTCAACCCAACATATTTGACCAAGGTGGGCCCACGTCTGGGTATTTTAAATCTCGTGGCAGAGGATATTAAATGGAAGTGACCAGTGACCCTTCACTTTCCCGCTCCCAATGCATTGTCCCTGATTTGACACATAATATTTGTAAAGGTGTTATGATCTTTTTAGTCTCTAGTGTAAAATTTTAAATTGTTTATACTAACCACCAAACCCCCAAGAAGCCTGAAACTGTCAGCTGCCCGCATATGGTTGAAAAATTTGGCAAAAAATGAGATTTAATGAGTTTTAACAGGGCTCAAACGGGAGCGTAGCTTTTTACCTTAGATTTGTTTTACAATTTCAAGTAGAGATGTGTTTTTTTGGTATGACCTTCAATTAGCCTATGTTTGGCCCCCATTTTTTGAAAACTCTTTTTTTTTTTTCAAAATTCATTTTTAAGCATTCTCTCGTAAAATAATATTATAAATAAATTGAAAACGTTTTCTTATATTTTAACAATATATTTTCCCCAAAAAAAATCACTATTCTAAAACTTATTTCCCCCAAATCTCCATTAAAATGGAGCCAAACAAGGGCTTAAACTTTGTATGCTTCAAATGAAAATTTGATGGTAATATAGCAAAACTTGTTAATTTTGCAATTAATTTATGCTTAGGCTATCGGCAATATTTATGTTTTCTAGTTTTTGCCAGAGATTTACGTGGTAACGTATATACATAATATTGTGCATCTGCCCGAATTTGTAGTCTAATTCACTACTTTGCAAATGAATTGTCAAGAATTATTAGGACAATATGTCATGACCAATGTTTTGAAAATCGACCTTATCATCGGCTCTAAAATTGTGAAGGATTAAGGGTCAAAAGGTTTAAATGGAGGTCAAATCGAATGCAATAAATACATACAAAAATAATAAAATATTATAAAAATTATAATTTTTGAAAAAAGTTTCATATTAATAATATGTTAATTAGATTCTTTATCCAACAATTAGTCTCGATACTTCAAAAATTAAAAATCAATCTGTTAAAATAGTTTGTTTTATTAAACAAAAATAGTTTAAACTTATAGAAAATATATCTAACATTAATATATTAATAATCAAGTGCAATTTAAATTAAATTTGAAAATTGAATAAAGGAAAAGATGAAGGTGGATATTACAATTTAGGCCCTATTTGGGCCACATTTTTTCAAAAAAATACATTACTCAATGGTAATTTGACATTATTTCAACCACACATTTTTCAATAAAATAATATTACACGCAAATCTAAAACTTTTCCTTATTTTTTAACCACACATTTTTCATCAATACACTATTCAAAAATGCATTTCCATTCCAATAATGTGGCTCAAACAAGGGCTTAGTTAGTTGGAAATCAAAATTAAATTAGTTAATTAGACATACATTTGTAAAATGATTTTGATGGTCCTTTAAACATTTTTTGTTATGCCACTATCCCACATTGAAAGTTTATGAAATCATTGGAGAGAAGTGTATCTATAAAATGAGCATTTCATTCAATATTTCTCTATGGGCCTTTGAATTGTAGTTTATAAGGTCCATTCATAAAGTTAAAAAATTTTAAACTAAAAAAAAAACAAAAAAAAAGGGAAAATCACAAAATCGCAACCGGTTCAATGGTTTTTAAACGGTTTAGTCATAATCTATTAATTTGGGCATGATTAGCCCGATTTTGAGTTCGATTCTCAGTTTTACCGATCAAATCGGTCGGGCTAGACAAGTTTTAACAACATTGGTCAAGACTGAAGGTTTAATTATCGGCAACTGTTGGCTAAAATTACACACCGCAAGTGCACGAGTCGCGTTCAAATAATAAAGTTGATCTTTTGAGTTCGAATTGTCAATCCCTCAATGAATGTATACTTTCGATTACACAACTCTAATTAATTTAATTCTAACAACAATAAAAAACACATACAATTAAAAATATGATTTTGAAATAAGGAAATTAACTAAAAACCTACAAAAAAAGGAAAATATAAAATCTTGGAAATTTCGAAAGACAACGTGGATGAGATTCATGGTTTCGCCTAACCATCGCTTAATTAATTTCTCTACGAGTTATGTTAGACCCGATCTTCTAATTTTAGTTAATTACCCTTCTTGAACGAAATTAACCCTAATTAATTGGTTTAACCTATTATATCTCCATATCGATTAAAATCAAATAACTACATTAAATTTTTGTGAAAATAACTCAAAGGATCACCTAGAGTTAGGGGTATATCTTTGTACCCTACACAAATCTAGGGTTTCTACTAGTTGGTCAAAAATGCACAATATTCTCTCGACCGATGTACAAATTACTAAATACAATCTTTTATTGACCACATAAATGAAAATGCATGATATACACTAGTAGAAACACATGAAATAAGCAAATTAATATCAAACGCAAATATGAAAATTAATCAAGGTTAGATTAAACTAGAACCATAAATCCCAATACAAATAACTTAACCCATTTTATACAAATGATAAAAAGGGGAATATTTTATACAAAACATTGTAAATTTGACAAAATAATTGATAAAATATAAGGTATAGATAAAAACCCCTTTTTGTGTTTGCTCTTGATTTCCCCAAAATTTTGTCAAATCCTTAATTGAATCTCCTTTGTACTTTAAATTTAATCTCCAAAATACTAAGAATTTACAAAGAAAAAGAAAGAAGAAAGAAAATGAAAAGTAGAGAAAGCAGAAAACGTCCAGCAGAAGAAGCAACAAAGAATCCTTCCCAGCAAGGAGCCCAATTCCAAGTTCTAATTAAAAAAAACCTAAAAATTGCACCATTGGTCCCTGAAGTTTTAGAAAATAGACAAAATGGTATCGAGCCCTTTTCTTAAAATCAAAATTAGCGTCTGGGCGCCTGGGCTCTATCAAAAGCCAAAAAAAATATAACTTTTTGTATTATTTGCAGCTTAGTCCCTAAGATAATTGTACATCAAGTCCCACAACTTTTATTTTGTACAATATGGTCATCAGACTTTGACTTTCATTTCAATTTGCCCTCCCTAAATTGCAACCCAGGACCTTGTACTTTTGGAACTTTGCATTTCGATCCCCAAGTTCACAATTTTGTATGCTTTTGGTCCATTTTCACTTCCTTTTATCTTGTTCCCTTACATTAGGTAATTTTTACCTACAAAAATAATAATTACATAATTATAAATAGAAATTCGCTCATTTAATCTATATTTAAACTTATTTAGGTATTAAATGAGTGTGCAAAAACACACTTCTCAACAGCTAATGAAATATTTTGTCTAATTAATTACTTTACATGTAATGTTATTTCTACAAAGACTAATGCATGTAACTACTTTTGTCTAATTGTCTGCTTTGTTGTGATTAATTTTCACACTTGATTCACGTTCTACATCATGTACAATAATTATCGAATCAGGATTAACCAATATTCTCAAATGTGCTCAACAACTACAGAACTTGTGTCATATTGATGTGCGCTATGGGGAAAGTCTACAAATCATCTGTGCACATTGTTGAATTTACAAATCATGAAGATTGCAGTCTGCTTCATCGTTGAAGGCACATTCATGTACGGGGACTCTGAACTTCAATTCAAAAATTAATGTTTCACATTATCATTTAATACACTTTGCATTTGATCAACTTCATCAAGTAGTACGCAACTTTCGTCACGACAATTAAAGGAATTTGAAAATTTGTATCCTTCTTCATATTGACAATTGGAAGCTCAATTTTCAAAATAGTAATGAATATAGGAATTTCCTTATTAACCGATACGTACCAGTTTAAGTCTTCTTATTTTCGTATTTTGGTCGGATGTATATTCATGTTCGAGACTTTGAATTTCAATTCAATTTGAGTGCGGGATCAAGTGAATACCAAGTGTGTCCTTCAACCATAGCACAAGTCTGGTTAGGGTGATACTTGTCGGTCTACAATGGAAGTAGTTTTGTCCCTTCTCCACTTTTATTTGTCATTCACAAGAACAACATTTCTCTCGTGACACGATAAATCTCAAAATTATTCATACCTAAAAAGTTGAGATTGCAATGGTAAGAATTATACACAATAAATATGTCAACATTTAATAGATGAAAGTCACACATTCCAATACTAAATCCATACATTAGCAAAAGATCAAACCGATAGTTAAATCTCTATCCTGATAGTTTTCAAGAATCGAATTCGACAGTTGAAATGTCTAACTCGACAATTTCTAAATGTCGAATTCGACAGTTGAGTTGTCGGAACTAGTCGGAAGTATATACATGGGTGATATGGAACATATTCTTCATCACATTAAGTATGTCATCAATATTGTACTACCGAATGACAAAATCTTTTTTCCAAATAATATGCACGGCAAAATCATTGAAAAGACAATCATTCACAACATTTATTGGGTTTGATTAGGAAGAAATTATTTAAACATTAATGGTGATAATCAATTATCAACTACAATATGATAACATTTTCTCAATAAATAACTCAATGTTTCATTAAATATGTCATTATTCACAACATTTTTGGAGAAGATGTTAATATCTTTATTCCAAAATATTTGAAGCCCCTATTTGATTCCCATTTTTTGAAAAAATAAAAATAAAAAAATTGTTAAACAGTGTTTTGACATTCTTTCAACTACACATTCTTCAATAAAATAATATTACACGCAAATTCAAATTTTTTTCTTATTTTTTAACCATACATTTCCATCAATATACTATTCAAAGAGTTGTTCCTATCAAAAGAATGAGGCTCAAACAAGGGCGAAATACCAAATAAAACAATGAATAATAATTTTGAAAATTTCAAATAAATATGAACATGTTGCATTTAACATTTTAAAAGTAATAAGTTATAAGGTTAAAATATAAACAATTTATAATATGTTAATATCTCAAAATGGATGGTAAATCTAATAGTAATGTCTTCTCGATGAAGGAATGGATAAAATGATTAGAAAATTAGGATTTGTAAATGTTAGAAAAAAAATTAGTTTATGCCCACTTTTCAAAATCTTTTTTCTTTTTTTTTTATTAATAAAATTCATATTACCCAATATAATACTCACTCTGTTCCATTTATATAGGTTTGTTTTGTTTTCACACGGATTAAGAAATCTTATTTAATGTAATTGAAAAAGTCATTTTTGCCACAAAATTTCATAGTTTACTCCATTTAATTTTCAACAACTAGTAGTAAATTATTATTGGAATTAGTAAGGAATTTAAATTTTGATTTCAAGAAGTAGGCAAATTATTAGGAAATGTGCATGCATTTGGATGATTTCAAGAAGTAAGCAAATTAAGTGAGAACATTTGATTGTAACTAGACAAATTAAATAAGGGTATATTAGTAAGGGAGCAAAACCAAAATATTCTAAATTAAGAAACAAAACTATATATTTGAGACAAGAATAAAAGGAAACTAAGCCTATATAAATGGGACGAAGGAGTATACATATATCTAATGTTTATGGTAAAAAAATTAAATCATCACATTATAACATTAACGACATTCAAGTCAAGCATTAAATGCTCCTAAAAAGGTGTCACTAATAGTAAATTGGACATTTTACACTAAAAAAATGATATTTTTAGTACCACTTGTAAATTTTCAAGAAATTCATTTGTAAATATGAAAGGCATATTGAAATTGGTTTATAAAAAAAAATATTTTGTTTATGAAGAATAAAGTTCTACTTTTATTAGTGAGTCATTCATCTACATTAACGAAATATTGTTATTAAACAATATTTCGTATGAAAAAACAATATTTCGTATGAAGATGAAACTTGATGTTTGTGTGTTCAAATTATGACTTTGTTTTGTTTGTTAGTTTGGACTTTTTTGAATGATTTTTTTTACAAAAGATTTCTTTTGATGATTGATAATTTGAGGTTGAATTTGTTTGATATTTATTTTTTAGATTTGGACACATGTTACTAATTTATGAATATAGTGATAGATTTTAATGTGCACTTATATCTGAAAATTTAAGCAATATAATCAGAATTAAATCAAATCAAATCAGAATTGAATGGTTCGGTTTTGGTTTGGTCTCATATCTTTAAAAAAAAAAATCATTAGTTCCATTATCAAAAAATTATTGGGTTATGGTTTGATTCAGTTCGCTTAGATCCAGGATTAAATGAAATCCTGTCAATCTCTAATGACGAAGTTAAAACACAAAATTCACAAAAATTTAATTATGCATTCCATTTGATCAAACTCTAAAATTAAGTATGCATTCTATGTCCAGTTACAATTTATGAATATAACTCATTTTATTCTTAAATTTAGTGTTCTCAAAAATATAAAAGTGTTGCAAGGTAATGAGATCAAGTTTCAAGTTTATGTTGATACAAGCAAAATTTTATGTATTAAAAAAATACAAAGCATGATAAGACAACAATATCAAACTTAATTGAAATTTAGATTAGCTTTTCAGAATAATGATTGATATAATAACACCATTTTTATATATTTTTTAAGAAAATCTCCTTTCTACTAAAATTTCTTTATTAACAATAAATCAAAACTAACCTAAAATAAAAATTTTAGTAGTTTTTGATAAAAGTAGATAAAATGTGTGCTTCAATATTGATAAATTAAAAAAATAAGGTCCAGCATATATTTATGAGGTTAAATCTATTAATGTTCGCTCAATTTTATATTTAGTGTCACTATTATCACTCTATTTGATTTTATTTGACCATAGAATTTCATATAATGTTTCACCATGATCATCCAACTTATTTTCATTTTTTTTTACTAATTTTAAAAATAGTAAAATGGTAATTTTTGGATTATAAATATATAAATTTTTTTTTTGTTAAAATAAATTTTTATTTTATTTTGAAATCCCATTTTTCTAAAATAACTTTTTATTTTTCTAAGTAATGTTTTTATTTTAAATAACTTTTATTTTATTTTAAAAATGTTTGTTTAAATAAGATTTTATTTTGTTTTAAAAATGTTGTTTTCTGAAAATAATTTTTTATTTTAATTTTTTTTTATATATAATGTGAAGTTACTGTTTTACCCATTTTAAAATTAGTAAAAATGATGAAAAGAAGTTGAGTGATCATGATAAAATGTAATATGGTTTTGGGCGATGATACCGACATTAAGTATAAAGTTGAATGATCATGATGAAATAAAATCAAATTAAAAGATACACAAATATAAAAGTGGGTGGTGGTTGGTGAATTTAACCATGTATTTATACTTAACCCCAATCCGACCTCACTCTACCCATTCGAGCTCCGCTTTCATTTTTTGGCATCATCCCCCTCCATGAAGCACATGCACGGATGCACTCTGCCATTTCCGTTCTTTTTCTAATTTTTTTCTTCTCTCTCTCTATATATACAAACATAAAAAAAGTGAGGAGAGCTGCTGCTCCCCTCACACGGAGCTGCTGCATCATGTGACAACTCTGTGTCACACGGAGTAGTTTGTGCGCAGCTGCTGCTCCGTGAGCGCAGCAGTTGGCATGGAGCTAAAAATGATTTTTTTTTATCATTTTCACTAAGTTTGTTCCCTCCATAATCGTGTAAAATACTCTTCTAGTCCAACAACACACTAATAACTATGAATACTTTCTTCTTGTTCATCACCCAATAATTCAAAAAATCTCCACCATCCTCACATCGGATCTATGTCCTCTCATTAACTCTCTGCTTTTTTCTTACCTTTATTGACTAATTTCTAGTTCCAATATTCAAGATTCACTAATTCAAACTCAAAACAAATATTCTTTAAAAAAATAAGATTAATTCTTTAATTCAACATTAACTCCAATGAATCAACACACAAAAGAATATATAAGATAAAAATGCTGAGATTCAGAAGTAACCCAAAAAATTTCAAATTTTATACCCTGGCCTTTAAATCAAATCAACGTTCCAAAGCCACTTTTCCATCTATATATAGTTCACCCATACAGAAAAATGCATAATATTCGCATGAAAAGTCAGAAAAATTAGGATTTCTACCTGCAATTGGCTGCAATGGAGGCAATACCAGTGAACCTCTCACACGAGAGCACCAGAACTTCAAAATTTTTGAACGACTTGGAGATCAGCTCCAAGGTCTCATTTGATTTCGGCCGAAATTGGAAATATGGGTTCGTGCTGATTGTGGAGTGGGATGATGTCTGGTAGTTGCGTGGAATAAAAAAAACCCAAAAGTGGAGGACGATTTGAAATTACGTCGCGTGTCCGGCAAAAACTTTCACTCTTATATATGTAGAATTAGTAAAAGTGACAAATTTTATTGTACTTTTTAAATTTAGCCCCCGTTTGGCCCTCATTATTTGAATTTATAATGGAGGATAGTGTTTTTTTGAAAATTGTGTGGTTGAAAAGTTTTCATTTTCAGTGTAATATTATTTTATTGAGAATTGTATGGTTGAAAGTAGGAGAGAGAAAAAATTAAATTAAATTGAAGAGCTTTAAAGAGGGTCAAACGGAGGCTTAGCGATATTTATGAAAAATTCCTTTAATTTATTTTGTAGACATCATTGAGCTGTACAAAATATTTCATGCAGACCACAAATTCAACTTATCTTAGGATGGTAGAAAGACTATCCAAGGCAAGGATTGAGAATATGATCATGTTCCAATTTTTCCAAACATGCTCTAAATCATTATATTTTATTTTTATATTTGTAAATTAATTTTTATTTAAAACTATTTTAAAAATAAATTGAAAAAATGTTTTTTTTAAATCTTACGACTTGGTACACGATAGTGGATTTCAAATTGACCCCCTATTCGGTATAAATTATTTAAAATTTATTTTTTAAGTGTACTTTTTCATTATAAAATAATTTTAAACATAAATCTATATTTCTTTTCCTAATTTATAACCATACATTCTTAAACAATTGCTTTTCATAAATTTTATTTTCAAAAAATCTTCATCATTAAGAAGAACGTCCCCTTTTTTGCCTCCTTAAATTGAGTTGTAAAGTTTAATGACGAGGGCATTAATGAAATTAAATCCGAGGTT
The DNA here is from genome assembly GCF_002742605.1 of Olea europaea var. sylvestris. NCBI lineage: Eukaryota > Viridiplantae > Streptophyta > Magnoliopsida > Lamiales > Oleaceae > Olea > Olea europaea. The sequence goes on along the minus strand of NW_019243053.1, from coordinate 67,940 downwards.
AAAAGGCAAAAGTAAATAAAGCAGACAGTTTTGCTTTTTGCCGTCTGCTTTTGGCGCTCCCCGAGGCTGACCTCGCATTTCTCGTTTTTCTTGTTCACACTCACACCCCGAAGACTTCTCTCTGGGTGCTTGTGCGTGTACGTGTGGAATTTTTGAATGGAGTTTTCAAATCCTCTCCTCGTAAAGTATCGAAACGATCGCCGGAAGCTTCTTGAGTTTCTACTATCGTCGGGCTCGATCAAAGAAATCAAAACTCCGGCCGGCCTCACTACCTCAATTTCGAACATCGATTTCGATTCTCTCAGTATTGATTACGTACTTGAATGCATTAAGTCCGGTAATTTAATTTATTTGTGAAGTTGTTATTTAATTTTGATTTTAAAGTAGCAGCTAAATATTGTGCTAATGAATTGAATTTTTGTTCATCTCTTGCATTGCCGGTCTCACCTACTTAATTTCTAACATTCATTTCGATTCTCTTAGTATGATCACATCCTGTAATTTAATTTTGTGTGAAGTTATTGTGAAGTTGTGATTCTAAACTAGCAAGCTCAATAGGTGTAAAAATTTTGTTTAGCACGATTAAGATTGTTTAGATGTTACTGGGTTGACTCTTTTCTGGAAATTTATCGTTTTCCTTTTTTGGATTTATTTTTGAATATTCAATGTCCTTTTAGTTGGTGGGTTCGCTTTCTAAATTTATATATTCAGTCATACGGAGCGGTTAAGTAAGCGTATGTGGGTGCCCATTAGTATTTATCAATTTGCTTGCTGTTTTCCATCATTTTGGCGGCTTTAAATGATCTTTTGTGACTGATTAGGTGGTTTGCTTGATGTTTCCCAAGCATGGAAGGGATGTTATAACGAATCTTCACTTCCGGCCATGGTAAGTTATATAGGAAAAGAATGTTTCTGGAATTTTTCCCTCGAGTGTATTATGATTGTTTAATTGAGCTTAAATTGATATATTAAGTTCACTTGGTTTCCTGTAATTTCTAGTCCCTATTTTGATTATTCACTGTGATATATATGCACATTGTCCATAATTTTGTATTTATGCGATAGTCATACAGTCTATCAAATGATATATGCTACAACATAGACTCTGTTTGGATACAAATTTATAAATGGATTATAAATTCAGTCGAAGTCAACATTAATTTCAACCAAACATTCATAACTATTGCTCGTTATAATATATTTTGTGGGATTTATTACTATTTCTCTTTATAAACCATTTAAAAATTTGCCAAACTAAGCCATAGTATCGGTGAAGCATACCGTTTACAGTTGATTACTACAATAGATTCCTAACTAATGTTTATCTGGTATATATATTTGAAGGTAGTGAGTGTTAAGTGGAAAATTAACATTAAAGATGCCATAACAAGTTGCTAATGGCCGAGCATTGACATCAGTCGTTTATTGAGGTTCCATTTTGGAAGATAGGATTGAGAAGAGAAATCTCCAATGCTTTATACCCGTCAAAAATTGCAATGCCTGATCATAAATCATGTCGAGTCATTATGTTATATTTTAATATCTAACCATCTAAAAACTCTCGCGAAAAGTTTTAACTCCATTATGCAAAGTCTTTTGTCCTATAGGTTTTGGATCACCATATTGTCTATAACCACTTTCGTATACATGCTTTAGATTTGATTTCTATTCCTCTAGGATATTCCCAATATCTCTTAGGTAGGTGTGAGAATTTGTTTGCTGCAGAAGAGAAAGGTTTTTTTTATTTGAAGATATGCCAATAAGGTTCCTTTTGTTTGATATGCATAAAGTAGGAGGTGATTTGTAGTTAAAATTTAGAGCTGAACGAGAGTCTTGGAGTAGTTCAGCCTTTGAAAAGGAGGATAAATCTCTTAACTTTCAAAGTGAATTGGATATTTCTTGCAATGACTAGAGCTGACTTCCCTTCATATTTCTATATCATACGAGCAAGGGAATCTGCAGAGCATGTGCTTAATTTTCAAGAAAATCAGGTTTTTGCTTACTCAGATACCAGGATTTTTGAGGTCCATATTAAAATGCCGACCTCACTTATTGAGTAGCCCATGTCATATATGTGGATTATCTATTTTCTACAATTGATGTGGGATTTATTTCTTAACATACTTCTGCAAGTTGGTTGGTGATTTGAGAGCAATAATCGTGAAATTGAATTGCTTGCTTGAGCTTGAGACAAATTGAATTTCTTGTTTGAGTTTGTTTGACTTTCATACCATGTTGAATCACTTGATCTAAAAGCTTAAGTCGTAGTTAACCTCATGTATCTAATATAAATATTGTCTTCAACATCTATATGCTTAAAAGATTCTCTTTTGAAGTTTCAAACATTATGCCTTTTAGATGCATTTGATCCTTTTTCCAAAAGAACACCCCCCCCCCCCCCCCCCAAAAAGAGGGGGGG
>NW_019243053.1:28806-64795 GCF_002742605.1 Olea europaea var. sylvestris | reverse complement strand
AGGAGCGTAGGAATTTGTGCTTTTTGTCTCCCTAAAATTTCTGGATTTTAATTTTTATCTTTATGTTCAGCTGGATTCACTGTTTGTTTGGCTTCCTCCCTTTCTGATGAAGAAAGTTATTTATTGTCTCTATTTTCTGCAGGTGCACTTGCAATCAGGAGATCTTTTTTTTCTTCATTCAGATCCGGAGTTGGCTGGATCTCCACCTAGGCGGGCACCCCCAGTGGTCTCCAACCAGCATCATCCCATCCGATCAAGTTATCTGGCCAGTGAACAAGTAGCTTTATCTGGTCCTGAAATTGGGGTGAATTGTCAAGTTAGCTCATCTCCAAATTTAAGTCCCACGCATAATGCAGATATTCTTACAGTAGGATTACCAATGCTGAGAACTGGTATATGTTTTCCTTTATCCTGTTCAATGATGAGCTCCCCCAACCCCACTAGAACAAGATGGAAATAAAAATTACATTGTTGATTTTCATAATGTTTGTGGATTTGATTATGCCACCTTTCACTACTCAGGCACAAGTCTGATTATCGAACACTCCCCTGTTGAATTTTAGATTACCTGAGTAGGTAATATGGCTTCCCAAAAGGTGAAACACTCGTGTATCGTCATGTTGCATTACACGTGGTTTTAAAATCTCTAATAAGCAAGCAAATGTGAGGCTGCTTAAAATAAAGATATCAGTTGCATATCTGCAGAAATGGAGCCTTGTGTTTCACTTTATCACAGTGATCGCAGCAGAATTATGTAATAATAAACAATCAATGTTTTTAATGGGAAAAACACCTCAATGATATAAATAGATTATATGACAAGCAAGATTAGCTTCCATGCTATCCATCTAGTTTATAGATGCAGGGGGATGTGTACTATGCTACACATCTATCTTTTCTTTTTTCTGTCGTTCTTTTCCTTTTGGTTCTTCTTTAACATTACACCACGATATGTCCTAAATCCAAGGTAATTCTGAATTTTGAAAGTCGAATAAGTGGATCAACAATCATAGCTATAGGCCTCTAATATTAGTTCTGGAAATTTATTTGATTCGAAGAATAGATTCTGCAACAGTGTTATATTATAATATGTAAATCAGCAAAGGACAATTGTTAATAATCTTAACAATTATCTAAGGTCCAGATAGCTTAATGATTTTAAAGTTTTATACAAATAAAAAGTGGAGTTTCTTAATATTACGTAAAAATATGATTATTGATTCTTAGAATTCTACCTTCTACCATCAAGGATGTCCTGCTGAACTTGGCCTTCCAAAAGATTTTAGTCATATAGACCTCAAAAATCCTATCAAATTCTTGTCCCTTTTACCTAGCTAAGTTGTTTTTCTTTGTTCTTGGTTTTTGAACTCTTTAAAAATGTTTACATAATTAATATGAATGAAAACAATAACGAAAGGTCATAAGAGTCATAATAGGTCAATATTTTGGCAATCTTAACAATCTAAATGAATTTTAGATCTCTTGAGTAAACTGATACATAGTTTTAGGTTTTGTGAAGGATTGGTGGATGATGACTTGCGGGAATTTGCTTACGAAGTATTGCTTGCATGTATTCTGTTTTCAGGGTAATATCTTCCTCCCATCTCTAGCTTGTGCCTCTGTGCTTTTCAGTCCCTCCAAAAATATTAACTAGCATGATGTTAGTTTCTGCTCGTGTGATTGCTTTTATGTATGTCTTTGATTTGTTCATATGTGTGTGTGTGTGTGTGTGTGTATATATAGCTTTTCCTTTTTACCTTTTCTTTTGATGTATATTCAAATCTCTCTTTCTCTGTTCTTGTTCCTTTATTAATATTTTGCTTCTTGCTCACCCAGATTTGAAATTCACTTCATTGACGGTAAAAAGAGGGAAAAAAGTTCTAGATTTCTTGCTGGCTTGAAAAACAAAAAGGATAAACGACATTTACAGTCCGAGTCTCCAGATAGGCATTTGAAGCTTCTCGAAACGATTCGCTTGCAAATGCAGGCAAGTTATGACATGCCCTTTTTGTGTTCTTATACTGCATCAATGATTAATGCCTTTTTATGTCTTGTTAAGTTTTCCTGCTCCAGCTCATAATCTCTATTTTATGCTGCTGTAATTTTTCCTCCCCTTTTCTTTTCTTCATTAGTTTAAATATTAATAGTTATACCATACTTTATTAAAGTCCAAACTGTAATGCATATGTGGCATAAGGCATCAGTTTTTGCCTTCCTTCTCTGTCTATCTCTCCCACCTCTCTTTAATTCACTTTTTAAGATGGTTAAAGGTTAAGTTTCATCCCAATATGAAATATGCATTATTGTCACCCTATAATGGGTTCAGTTTTTTTTATTGAACCTTGAAATAGTAAATTTGCTCTAAAGATCTAGAAAAATTTGCCATTGAAGTACTTGCTTTAGAAACCACATCTTTTCACTGGTAGTGTATATGGGTGCCTTTTACAGTGATGACAGATGTGATACCTAAAGTTGTGTGGGTTAAGCATTGAGAATGATATGTCAGCTTAAGTTTCTTCTAAAATTACAATTAAAAGTGTGGAAGAATGGTAAAAAGGAACTATCTAGCTGTTCGAGTACTCTCTAATACAGCTATTTGAGTTCATAAAATCAGACTTTCACAATAAAAAAACCTGAAACTGAATTCAGAGCAAGATGTGTAGTTTAACGATAGTTTCTCTATTCATTGAAAAGTTTTAATTTGGGAAAAGAAACATATATTCTAGACTTTGAAAGATAATCAATCAATGTAGCACTGTGGCTGGAACACGAAGATTGGCACCCACAGTTGGTCAGTGCCAAGGGTTTAGCTTCACTCAATGTTCTAGTCTCTCCCACGTAAGGATACATAATATAGAAAAATTCAATTGATTTATTGTTTGAGACAAGTGGTTTCTACTTTCTTTCCTTTACATGGGAAGACAAATGCTTCTTCTCAAAAAACGTAGGACAATAGCTTATCCATTAAAATGCTCACAGATTGTCTTATAGAGTTTTTATTGGAGGTGTGGAGCCTAATATACGTGTTAAGTTGTGAGATAGGACCACTCACATATCCATTTAAATATTGTCTTCAATAAGCCCCCTAATTGGTAGGCGAGGTTCAATTTTTCCACCAAAGCCTAACACATGCACAATTAATTAAAATGGGGGTGTTCGTTTGATAGGCCACCTACAGGGGCGGATCTAGCACTTGGCGAGTCGGCACGGCCGGTGAAAAATTTAGTGAAGGTTTATGTTAAGTTTTTATCTATATATATTTTGTGCAAAAAATTCACGAAAACTGATCTGTGGATTGAGTGGCCGCGTCCATGCCTTTGCATTAAGATACACACAGGTTCGATTCCCTTAGCCTGCACAATGCTTTTTAATTTTTAACCACAATAATTAAATACTAATAAAATATTGTACCAACCTCCAGCATGCAAGGATAACTCATGTGGTAGAGGGGTTCTTTGTACGTAAAACGTATGGGGGTTCAATTCCAATCTGTCCACCTTTTTGTTTATTGTTTATTTTTTTATTTTTTTTACAATAAATAATAACTAAACAACTATAATTTTCTTTTTTGAAATAATTCCTTAAAAAAATTTATTCACTCAAATTATTACTTCATAATATAGATACTTTTATCATTATGTTTAATCAATTTATTTTATAAAATTCAATTTTGGACAATCTAAGAATTGTTCTTTATTCTTTTAAGAGTTTGGAAAACAATTTTATTTTGGGATAAAAAAATAGTTCTACTTCTAAAAATCATTGTTTTCAAAATTTGGTTTTGTTGTTATTTTTTTATTTATGACTCATGAATAGTGATTTATGTTCAATGAGTTAATTGGCAATTTGGCATTAAAACGAGAATTTTAAATTTGTGGTTGTGATAAATAATTCATGTTGTACGAGTCATTGAGTTATGAGTTATAATATATCATTTATGAGTTTTGATTTGTCATTTGAGAATTTGTGTTTAGGAATTTAAGATAAGTGAAAAAAATAATAATTGAGAAGATGTTGGATTTCAATTCAACCATGTGTGCTTTGTTTTTTAATCAATTCTAATTGAAAAAATATTAGGGCATTTTTGCAAATTATTGAATGATTTTTTCAATCGAAATGAAAGTCCATATCTATTTATTCTAATTCTAGTGGTACATCTAGTTCTTTTAGATCTAGTCCATACAATGTTTTGAATATTATTTAATTAAGTATTGATAAACGACCATGTTTTGCGATCACGGACGTTGACCGTTGACAGTAAACATTCAACTTTCGCGGTCCGTCCTAGCTGAACTTGAAGCCTAGATTCGTCCCTGGCCACTTGCATATCATTTAAATATTCTCTGCAACAGTAATGAAGCATATTAATTGGAAATTAAGCCCTCATTTGGGCTTTATTTTTCCAAGAAAATGTGTTTTGGAATAGTAAAAAGTTGTAGAATGTGTGTTTAAAAATTAAAGAAACGTTTTAAGTTTACATATAAAATTATTTTATGGAGAATCTATGGATGAAAATGTGTATTGAAAAAATGAACTTTTGAAAAATTTAAAGCCCAAACAAGGGCTAAGTTTACTGAATTCTTATGTAGTTATTTTGGATAGTATTTTTTCTAACACCGAAACTTGTGTCCCAATATTGGTTGATAAGTTTTGAAGTTTCGGCCTTAAGTTGCAACTTGAATGAGTTGGCTCAGTAATTGTGAAATATAGGCTTAAGTACTGATTTCTTGAGACTACATCTCATGCCATGTTTGTGGTCCAAGTTGGGCTCATTGCATCTATTGAAGATAGTTTTTCATGGACATTGTTTTATGTGATTTTATGTTTTAATTTCCAGTGTGGTAGATGTATGAAATTATTTTCTTGCAAGTGGTAGGTGATGCTGGTGGGTGGAGGTGAGGGCATGGTTGTTGTGTATGGGGACTTGGTTTCAAGTCGTAATTCTTATCTCTTAAATTGATGAATAATATTTGCCCACGTGTAAAAAGTTTTTAGGAATTACAGGCAAACCAAGCTGATGTGATTTTTATGGAACATATTTCCCGATAATGTTGTACATCAAAACAAACGGAAACTTAATAAGAAAAAGATCCTTATAACTCAAGACGTTGATGGTTTCTGGAAAAAGTGGCCTTCCCTGGCATCAATTTGTTGATCAAGTTAATTCTGTACTATGAAACGGAGAACTTGACTGAAGCCTGCTGTCATTGATCAACATGGGGTTCCTGTCTGTCAACGTTTGAATAATTTATACTTTTACTCATATGAATTGAAAGTTGTTAGGGTTCGAATTACTGTACTACAGAATAAAGGTTCATTTTTGGGGCAAGTAGATTATGATGAAATGGTTGAACTTCAAAGAGTCTCGTTTTAAAGGAAATCAAGATGTACCCTGAGTTCTATAGGTTATTCAGGGATTTATAAGGAGCGAAATGTCCAGTGTTCCATTTTTGAGTCAATCTCATCAGATTCTCGCCATTTTATTACAGAAATATTCTCACTATCATTATGTTCAGATTTATTGTTTAATTGACTGATGCTAAACATAATGTGACCATGTGAGGTATTCATAAAATTTGTATCCATAGTGCAGCCAAATTATGCCCTTGTTTGATCCCTATCTTCCCAAAACTCATCTTTTTCAAACCTCATTTTCAACCACACATTCACACAATAAAATGTTTTTCCTTACTTTTTAACCATACATTCTCCCAAAAATCACAATTCCAAAATCTAGTAACACCAAATAATGGGGCTCAAACAAGGGCTATATATGAGAAGCATATTCTTCCATCCATCCAACTTTCACAGACTTGTATTTTTCTTGTATGGCTTGAGTTAATTTTTGTTATCATCATCTTGTCTAGATTTTTAGTTTCTACAAAATTTCTCCTCTTTTAAAATTTCTCTTGGAATTTTCCAGATGGAATCTCACACTTGATATTTTCTTTCGCTTTAGTTAAAGAGCATAGCATAGTAACATTTATTCATATGATAAAAAGTAACTGACTTCGTCAATTTTTTTTTTAGGTTTCAGAATCAACGGATACCTTTGTTAAGCGAAGGTTGACACAGTTTGCTTCAGGGAAGCCTTGGGGGCAACTAGATGTTCCACAACTCTCATTGGTGCTGTTGACTGGCATATCAAAATCTGATTTTCCGAGTGAGAAATCATATATCAACTGGAAGAATAGACAAGTAATTTATTGTTACTTTTGCTCTATATGTTTCCCTTTAGTTTTTCAGGCAATTTATTTTTGTTTGAGTTCTACTTAAATTATTTGTTGTTTTTGATTGGCTGATCTTTATGCCATCTTATAGCTAAGAACAGTTCCTTCATCTTTTTCTCAATTTTATACCTATGAGAATGATTTTTATGCTTGATGTAAGGAAAACAACTTTTCCATTTAAAGAATTTTGTATACACAAGATAGATTTAGCTCCTGCGAGTTCTGAAATTAAATGAGAAAGATAATCATTAGGTGATGTATCTATTAACTTTGAAGTGACGACAAGATGATGGAAATGGCTGCAATTTAATGTGACATACGTGCCTAATCATTAATCTGGTGAGTTGTGGAAGGATGAGAATCAGCAGGTTGAACTCAACACGTTTAAAGGACATATTTCTAACAACTGAGAATCATAGATCAGCGAAAAAGGGCTGGAGTAAACTGGTGAAGAGATCCTTTACAATAATTTATGCTGTGATACTCTTAATGGGATCTGTGCTATCAACTGAGTTAGAATCATCTTTAGTTCTAGTGGAGAGTACAGAACTATATATGCTTGAAAGGAAAGTACACAAAAGTTGGAGTTAATAGTTTGAACTGTTCACGTGTATATAAAATGGATTACTTATATTTATGCAAAATTACAAGGTATTTTCTAAAAATTTACTAAAAATCTCTTGAACTTATTAAACTCCAAAACATCTTCTTTTCATTTACCTAGTATTTAGTATCGAAATTCACCGATGATTGAAATGTTTCAGCTAGTGACTATCTTTCAATGGTGTTATTATAGGCAAATATTATAGAAGAACTACTTTTTTCTGATTACAAGAAGTCTGAGAAGCAGATAATTGGAACTTCACTTGCAAAAGTTCGAGACTCAAAGGTATCTCTTTCCTGTTTGCCAGGTTTGATAACCTAAACTCCGATTTTGACTGATTAGACTACTTGAATTTAATATGATCTAGGAATGGGATGAGAAGACATCTCCTTCTGAACGCAGTGAAGTCCTATTAACCATCAGACAAGTTGCTCTGATGTTCTCATCAATGCCTGCACGTTTTGGCATTGAAGGAGAAACTTACCATTGGACCACTGGTTATCATTTGAACATTAGGCTTTATGAGAAGTTACTCTTTGGTGTATTTGACATTCTCGAGGATGGCCAGCTTGTGGAGGTGTTTGTGTTTTCTTAACTGCATTTATACGAACAAACTTCAAGCAATAAAAAAAGATATTAGTATATATTTGTCAAAGCTTTGATGGTAGTCATTTTGGTTCTGTATCAGGAAGCGGATGAAATTCTAAACTTCGTGAAGTTGACCTGGTCGATGTTGGGTATTACACTTAGACTGCATCATGCATTATTTGCATGGGTGCTGTTTCAGCAGGTATACATTGTGTGTAGCAGTTTAAATTGCAATGTAGTTTGTTAATACTCGATAATTTCATAAGTCGTTATGTTGTTTCATTTTAATAAGAGGACTTATTAGACTTAGTAGAGGTCATTAGGAGCATTTGAGGATGATGTAGAAACATGTTTGAATCTAGTGCTTTTGGTTTTTACTACACGTGGACTCAGATCTTTTTAAACTGAAGGTTGTGTTCGTTGCCCTGCTTGAGAAGAAAATTTTGATAACTGTGCTTTTGATGGAAATACTGAACACCTCGAAGATACATATTCCTTTTTCAGCACTTCACCATTTGCTTGTCAGAGAATGTTCCTGAAAAATGGGCAAACAATCAGGTATTCTGCCATGTCATGACGGGATTGGTCATGTTAGGAACCAGAAAACGAAATGTGACAGCATTTCCCAACAGGCTTTAATGCCTACAACATTTTGATGACCAGATTCTAAATAATTGTATATTTTATGCGGATAAAACATTGTGCATGAATTTGAAATGATTACCATTATGCTATGGTTGAAGAGATTTCTAGATCAACTGTGTACAAGGTCAATTGCTTGGAAATGTAGCTTCCTTCTTGTTGGCAACGTGAGCCGCTTTCTTTGTGAATTTGGAGTTATTTTATGGTTTATGACATCTCTCTTAGTTTTAAGTTTTTCTTCTAATAGAAATATCTCATTTTTGCACTCTCTATTACTATTCTTTTCCTTTTCCTTACCTCCTTTTTATCCGCCTGGAAGAATGTGTTCTGGTTTGGCCCATTTATATTATGGATATATTCAGATTTCTCTTTATAGGTGCAATGATTCAACTCATATTGTACATACAATGCAAGCCTTTATATTATTTCTAATGCATTTTCTTCATAATGGAAGTTTGCTGCTACAGAAGAAGTGACATTATTGGATTATGCAATTCTNGACTGCACCAGTTTTATGGTGGAAAACTGGTCTGGTTTGAGTGAAAATCTATTTATGTCTTCTCTAGCTCTTTGCAGTTGGTTATATACTGATTCAAGTTCATTCTTTGCTCTTCAGAAACCTTTCCTCAAGGATGTGACATGCCTTACTCAAGATGTGAGGAAAGTGCTTCCTGCAGCATATGCATTGGAGCATTGCCTTATTAAGCTTTATTCTTCTGCTTGTAAAGAAAGAGAGTTGCACTTTTTGCATGGCCAAGAATTTGACCATTACCAGGTTCGGATATCTTTGGGACTGGATAGCATTCTCTTCTGTTTTACTCCTATTGTCAATGGAGTGGATTTACTATGAACTTTTTGATTTTGTGCCTCAGAAATTTTACCTCGTTCTGCAGCTCTATTTTTTGGCCATGAATCCCTTTTAACAACTCACAAAAAACAGACACACTAGTGTCTATATTGCTTGTTCCTGCTTAAAGCTACAGCTTGCTGTTTGCATAAGAGCAGGGTATTTAGAGTTTACAACTCTAATTTAAACTTTGTGTTAACATTTGTGATGAATTTTAGAATTTTTTTTTTTAAAATAAAGCTGATGTAAGTGCATTTTAGTTGGCATTTGTATTTACTTAGTTTTATTCATTTTTTAGTTTATTTTTCCAGTGGCTTAAGCTTAGTTTTTAAAAGAACCTAGATGCACATCTAAGAGAAAAACATCTCAAAAGCACCAGGCGGCTGAAAAATTCCAGAATGCAAGAAACTTCTGTTTATGGCCCATTTTTGTAAGAATGAGAATGAAAAATATAGTCGTTATGGACCTCACACAAGAGATAGAAATTCAAATTCGATGGTTTGATGTGATGGATAACGGTCATATTTTTCATTTTAATGAGGAAAAATTGGGAGACAAACGGTGGCTAAATTTGCTGTCAAGTTCTTATTAAGATTGTTAAGCGGTGATGATTTATTGAATGCTAAAATTGGGCAAACATCCAAAGTAAGGCACAAATTTTTATTCAACAATGGAACAGTGAGTTTTTAAATCATGTAAATGCTCCCCGTTACTGCTTCACCTTGTTCATGACCTGTTCTTGATATGCTGTCTGTTCATTCTCCTTCGCTCCTCTCTCCAGATCGATGAAATTTCCAGGTCAATAATTCTTGACTGGGTAGTTGCTCAACATGAACGAATCCTGGAATGGACTGGACGTGCTTTTGACCTTGAGGTTTGTCTCATACATGGAATTCTGCTACCTGCAATTTTGTCTGTGTTATGTTCTGGCAAATTCGCAAAATATATTCCAACATGGTTGGGAGGTTTGCTTCTAGGTCTCCTTACAGTTTGTCACTGAAAACCTTAAAACATAGAGCAGTAGTGTTTGGAACCTATGTAATCATTATGGTCTTGTGTATCATGACGAGAAGATGTTAAACGGTTCAGCTGTTTTCACATGCTATATATTTCTTCAAGGGTTCAATAATCTATAAATGTATTTTAGCTTACTATTTCATTTATATTGCCATATTACAGGACTGGGAACCTTTATCTTCTCAGCAAAAACAAGCAGCTTCAGCAGTTGAAGTGTTTAGGATCATAGAGGAGGTATGTGTAGCGTAGCTGCTGTAATGCAACTTATGCTTTCAACTTCATAAATGTTCATGAGGTATAAATTCAATAAACGCTATTGATTCGACACGCTATGAGAAATGATTTCTATTGCGCTAGGGACCCATCAATCGATTAATTGTCTTTCTATCCATTATTTCGTTTCCTGCATTCTCAAACAAGTATCACAGATGATTCTGGGGGTTGTCTCAAAGTTGCACAAGTGTCCCACTTCTCATGCTATTCTAGATGCATTACACCCCATAGAAGTTTCTGAAAGCTCTAATATTCCACTCGTATTGTTTCTTGATATTTCCAATTTTGATCATTATCTGTAGCAAACAGAGTGATAAATTCTGAGCTTCAAGAGGGTAGAATCAAGGTGATCCCTTGTCACTTTTTTTACAATAGTGATAGATGTCATATGTAGTCAAGGGGAGCTGTGGAGGGGATGGAGGAGGCTTTCTTGGAAGAATTTGAAATATTAAATGATAACGTGCCTGTCTCTCACTACAATTTACATATGATACTTTGTTCTGTTTGAAAGGTTTGGAGGCTCATTTTCACACCCTTGCAGGAATCTTTAATATTTTCATGTTCGTATCAAGTAAAACTATGGAGAAGGGGATTAATGTTGGGTAGTACTTGGTTTAAATTTGGCATCTAGGATTGGTTATTCAGTTGATTTTTGGCCTTCGAACACCTGGACTTTCTGTTGTGTGGTAATTTTTTGTCTCATGACTTCTGGTTATTATTGATTGAGACTGTGACAAATACGCTCCTTAAAAGATCTATCAGACTCTAGAGTGAATAATTTGATCAACGCTATTCTATTCTTTCTTCAGTTTGGAATTAATTCTTCTATTTTTCATGTTAAACAATTCACGTAAAGATTTGGAATGGTGGAAGAAAAATATCTTGTCTAGAACGGGTGGACTTGTTCCCAGTCAATCTGTTGTCTCTAGCATCCCAATTTATTATATGTCAAATTTTAAGATGTCTCATAAGGTTTCTCTGCCTGTACAAAGAATTATCCAGAGATTTTTATGGGAAGGCAGGGGAGAATGGGACAGTGTCTGGTAATTTGATGTTGAAAACCTGCCACTATTGGAAAGTGGTTATCGAGATTCCCTTTGAAGCCATTTTCTTTATGGGAAAGGGCTGTGAAGAGTGAATATGGAATGTCCAAATGGTTGGAGTTCTAATATGGTAGTGAGAGCTCTTCTAAAAAATCTGGAAGTTGTTTTTTTTCCCCCATTCGGATTAGGGATGGGAAACGAAATCAAATTCTAGGAAGATGTCTAGAGGGATCACTGTTGCTACATTGGCTTTATCCTTCCTACGGTATAAGGTTTCTGCATTAAAAATTTTCCTATTAAATTTGTTCTGTTTCTAAAAACATTTCTATTGCTTGGAATTTCCAATTTGGTCTAGATTTAGGATTAGCAAGATAACTTAGTTATATTCTTTATTATCCATCACTGAGAGTGTTCCTCTTAAGCCTCATTTTCTAATTTGGTTGTGGAAGTTGGAGTCCTCCAGAGTATTTCTTGTAAATCCAATTTCCTAGCTTTTATTAACTTTGCCTAGTTCTCCATTATTTGAACCCTTTCCCTTTACTTTTCTTCTGGAAATCTTGCATACTAACTGGATTAAGGTGTTTTGCTAGGATTAATATCTTTGATAGTTGAAAGAAAATGCCCTCATTTATTTCTCTCTTTCTTGGTGTGTGTTGTTGGAGGACAACAAATAGTATATTCATCACTTATTCTAACGCATGTGATGTTATAGTTTTGTGGTGGCTTCTTAAGGGAACTTGGTTTTTCCTGAAAGGTGTATCAAGATATTTATTGAAAAACTTATTAGATAACTTATTTATATTCTTTATTATCCATCACTGAGAGTGTTCCTCTTAAGCCTCATTTTCTAATTTGGTTGTGGAAGTTGGAGTCCTCCAGAGTATTTCTTGTAAATCCAATTTCCTAGCTTTTATTAACTTTGCCTAGTTCTCCATTATTTGAACCCTTTCCCTTTACTTTTCTTCTGGAAATCTTGCATACTAACTGGATTAAGGTGTTTTGCTAGGATTAATACCTTTGATAGTTGAAAGAAAATGCCCTCATTTATTTCTCTCTTTCTTGGTGTGTGTTGTTGGAGGACAACAAATAGTATATTCATCACTTATTCTAACGCATGTGATGTTATATTTTTGTGGTGGCTTCTTAAGGGAACTTGGTTTTTCCTGAAAGGTGTATCAAGATATTTATTGAAAAACTTATTAGTTTTAGCACGGGAAAGTTGGGCTGTGTTGTGTGAGAGCTGCGGACCTGTGTTTTTTTTTGTTTTTTGTTTTTTTTTATTATTATTTAATAATTTGGGCAGAGAGGAACCATAGAATTTTTGAGGAAAAAATAATAACTTGAAGATTTATAAGAGCAAGCAGAGTTTTTGGCATCTTTATGGGTTTTATCTTTGCTTTCCCTTAGTTGAACAATGTGATGTTCTACTGAGTCTATTTTTAAAATTGTTTGCTTATGCGTGGACTCCATGTTTCCTTGATGTATGGTACTTTTATATCCTGGTTAATAAAATTATTAATTATGTTTCTTATGGAAAACAAGAAAAAAAGAAAAGGAGAATAAATGAGATTTTACGATTACAAAATAGTGTTACGTATTAGTTTGCTATTTGATATTTGTGTAATACAATTGTATTTCATTTTGTTATAGGATGCTGAAAATGAACTGCACTTGTATATGTTTTACATTTGGAGCCTAATTATATTGTATACCTTCCCCACTTTTAAGTGAAATTGAGATAATTTGGGAAGTTTGCACATGAATTAGGTCGCCCTACTTTTCCTCCTATCTTTTGTGGTGTCGTGTGTTCACATACAACACATTGTAATTCTCCTTCTTCGACATAGTGAACTTTTAGTGGTAAGAGGACATAGCTCTTGCATTCAGAGTCAACCGCTCTAAATTTTGTCTTCTTACTTGCTTTCAATTTTCTTTGTTTCGTGTTATTATTGCTCTTGGTAAAACCAGATGAGCGATTTAACCATAGCTGTATATTTATTTTCTATGTATCTATCCTAAATCCACATCTGGCTGATTTTAAGTTGGCCTGAGGCATGAGTTTCTTTGCAAATTAGCTTTCTTGTCAACTTTTA
This sequence comes from Olea europaea var. sylvestris, assembly GCF_002742605.1. Lineage (NCBI taxonomy): Eukaryota > Viridiplantae > Streptophyta > Magnoliopsida > Lamiales > Oleaceae > Olea > Olea europaea. Next base: position 51,458 of record NW_019243053.1, on the reverse strand, counting down.
TTCTTGTGTAAGCTTTGCCAAGGTGTATTCTTATTATCTTCAGTCAATCTCTATGGTACTTACCTGTATACTAGTATCTCAAGTACTTCTAGTTGGGCATTTTGCTTTTTCTTTTATTTATTAGATAATTATTTGATGGATTTTTTAATTGAATCTGTGGGTCCAATATCTGAATATTTTGCAGACTGTTGATCAATTTTTTGAGATGAGCCTTCTACTCGACATCACACACTTGCAAGCTCTACTGTCTATCATTTTCCACTGCTTGGATGCCTATTTGGTGAAAGTGGTTAGCCAGTTAGGTAAGGACCTTCTGAGATCTGCTCAGCATGTGCTTTTTGATTCTTTTGTGCACGTCCATTGGCACTTGCTGGTATATATGCTAATAACTAACTTGTACACAATTAGTCAAATCGAAGTTCTTGCCCCCATTTTTTAATGAATGAGGCTGGTGATGCTTCCATCTTGCCAGGTCATCAAATTGAATTTATAGCAGTACATTTCTTTTCCCTATGAGTTTGTACATGTGATGAAGAATGTGATGGTCGTTAAATTCTGCCATGTTAGTGTCTGGTGTGGCCAAGTTTGTGGAGGTGGTGCTATTCCTGGGAGTTCTTGAATTTTCATGGCAACTTCCATGCACCCATTATAATGGTACCCCAACATTAAATCAAATTTACTTTATGGACTATCAGTCATCTGAAGTCATTGCAAATCATATTTTGTTCCATTCAGTAAAATGATTGTAATAGCCTTTCCATAGTACGAATGCTGGTCCTAAAAGGATTTATAGAAAAGGATATGATATGAATTCTTGGACCTGGTTAAAAGAGTCTGTATCAATGTATGAGTGTTCTAACATGCACAATTCGATTGGTCTGGTATCTCTGTCTTCCATTATCATATGTTTGTGTTGATTATTTGGTTTTCCTCTGTGCATCCCAGCTAAGACCAATTGTTTTGAAGTTGATTCCATCAGAGATGCCAATAGACTGAATTAGATTTTGCTTTAAGAGTTGTTTGCAGGGTCTCGAAACAGCACACATTGTGGATCATTACCTTCATATGATTTTAACCTTATCATTTTACAGTTTGGAGTTCAAGTCTATAGATTTCTTGAATTATGGGTGAACAATGGAAATAGGAAGCTAAAGTAATGATTACCAGATTTTTGGTATTCCATGGTTGTCATTTGAAGACGATATCTCATTTAGAAGTTTTCCACAAATAGTTTATTGCACTTCATATTTGCGTGGCAGGAGAGTTATAACTCATTATTTCTCAGGTTTTCCCTTTTCATTCTTTAATTTATCTCAATAACATGTTTCCTGCAGAAGGCTTTGTTTACTAAGTGGACTCCTACAGTGTGTTTAGAAAAACCCTGGTTTTGGACTGAAAACACTTGAATTCTTTATAGCGAGGGCTCATTGACGTATAAAACTGAACTCATAGGAAGAATGTTTGGTTCAAGACAGCCTAACTAAGTTGTTAACAGCTTTGCATTTTTTAAGTGCAGTTGATAAGCGAAATTTGTATCCTTCTACTCCTCCTTTGACTCGTTACAAGGAGACGACATTTCCTATTGTCAAGAAAAAGCTGGGAGAGCATTTGATTCTTGACAATGAAATAAATAAGAAGTTGAATGAATTGACTACTCCCACCCTGTGTATCAGACTAAACACTTTTCGAGTAAGTGAAGGTTTTCGTCTATTTTTGTCCATAAATAATTTCTGTGAATATAAATCAGTAGGTTCTACTAACTTTTTTGCCAACTATAAGATCTTTTACAATTTTAATTGAATCTGAAACTTGTTTCTCATGTTACCCTTACAAAACTACTGTAGCCAAATGCTTTTTTAATATTGTATTTATTAGAGAGAAATGAATAAGCGTCTTGTTAAAATAAATTTCAGATTTTCTGCAGGAAGCATAATTGATAATTATTCCGACACCTGAACCTTTTTTTGGAGGGAAAGAGATACGACTTGGGGCTTAAAGTAAATGTAAAGAAGTATGTTGCATAAGTAGCACCTGTTCAACCGACTAAATTACGAAGTAGCCCAATGATTTTGACAGTGGACTCATCGTATCTGAAGAGATGAATTTTAGGTATTGAATGACCGCCTTTCCAATTTTAAGTAAAATAGGGTATGTAGGGTTAGCGAGAATCTAGATCGAATATAAATATACAATCGAACGAACTTCAAGGATAATTCCAAAAGGCAAAAAACCTAAATCTTGAAGTGATTTTTACTTTACACTCCAGTGGAATTCCTAGTGCTCCTCAACTTGGGTCACCCTTTGTCTTAACATTTTTTATTAAGGCAGGATTTAGAATGGGGAGGGAAACAGATTCCTAGTAGCCACCTGCTATTGAAAAAATAATTTAACATGTATTCTCTATGTTTTAAGCTCTCAATTTTGGTTGTGTATAAATTAAATTTTATGCTTTTACTAATCTCTACAGATCCTTTTTTCTTTGTTCTTGCAGTACATTCAAAAACAAACTGCCGTACTTGAAGATGGCATTAGGAAGTCGTGGGAATCTGTCAGAGTTTATAAAAACAATAGATGCTGTAAGTTATTTAGGATTGTAAGCATGTAATGGAGGATTCACCAAGCAAATTATAACCCTTTTTTTCTATGAGATCATTCCCTTGATGTTTCTGCAAGGGCATGTGCTTATGAAATAAAAATTAGGAATATCAATCTATACAAAGATATCATGCAGAAATCATCTAATTAATTGTATATTGACCCAAGAAGGCTCCCTGATCCAAGAAATATAATTTGCAAAAATGTAATTTCATTCTCTACAAGGCTTGAATACTCTCAAAATCTCTTTCGTCTCTCGCATCCCAAATACATTGTAACAAGCAAAGTTGATTATGCTCCTATGACGTTCTCTTATTCTTGGTTCTCTAGAAACTCCAGCTCATAAATAAATCTGACAAATACTTGTGTATTCTGTTTTCGGTACGTGTAGAAGCAGATGTAACCCACCTTGATTAAGTGAAATGGTGAAACTAACATGAGGTTGGTTGAGTGCTTTAGTTGAACGAACAACTTATATGCTTATTCTAATTATTTTGGGAAATTTCTTTGGCATCTCGGGTCATCTTTTGAATTGCATAACCTATTTTTTAAAATGAAATCTGCCATAGCAAATTAGAATTGTTTCACTGAAAACAGAAACTAAAATGAAAATGGAGCTTAGAAACTGACTTGAAAAATCAACATTTTACCTTTCAGAGGTTGTAAATAGGTACATGAATTATCAAAACAATCACTGATGCTGCAAATCTTTACAGTGCATGGGAGTCTGACATCATTCTCAGGCACATCTCTTGATAAAACTATAAGGAAACAATGATTTTTCTCTCTCTTTTTTAATATTACTTTCCATCTCATTCAGCAACAGAGCAAACTATTGAGACAACATTAGAATTGGATAACGAATCAGTTGCTGAGCTTTTTGTTGCCACATTGGAGTGCATTAGGGATTCTGCTGCTGATGCTATCAGACAGACGTGTGACTTTCTAGGTAAGTAAATTAACCTTTGACGATCAGTTATCCTTTTAGACCTGATAAAGTGAAATTTTTTTAACTGCTTAATGGTATTCTGATGCTGCTTGTTTCCTCCTCTTCTCTTTTATTTTCGTGCTTTTAGATGTATTTCTTTTATGGCTTACTCTTAATTTTTCCCATTATATTCTAACACATACACGATGGCAAAAAACTTTACTAGAGATGAACCTTAGGTCACAGGTCCGGGCATTTATTTGGTAGGTTCTACGGCCAAAGCTGTAATTCATTATGTTGCTTGGCTGCTTATAGGCGTTTTCCCTTTGTAAAGCTTGTGTGCCAAGCTCTCAAAGATAATTACTAGGAGTAGCACTTGCAAAAAAAAAAAGGAAAAAAAAAGCACCGTGATGCAGTGTGTGAAAATTATACATGTTACATTTTTATTGACTTATTTAATGCATTGAACTTTATGCTCATGTAACAGTGGCCTAATTTTTTGTTGGACTTCTAGGAGCTAGATTTGTGTTCTTGGATCTAAGAGATTCGTTCCTGTTTCATTTATATCGTGGTGGTGTTGAAGGAAATCGGTTAGATGGGATACTTCCACAATTTGACAGTGTAAGATTTTTCTAATAATCTCTGTTCTATGTCTGGATCTTGTTTTCTCTTAAGCTCTTTAAATGGCCATTCCTGAAAGTTAAACTAACAAGTCTCAATTCCCTTTAATGCCCAATGTGACTTTAGGTTCTTTTTAGGGGGGTATATGCAGTCCAGTTTGGATGGGTTTTGAACAGATTTTCAAACCATACAGTTTTAAATGGTTTGAGAAATATCCAAACTTAAACCAAACCATTTAAAATGGTTTGAGATTTTCTAAAACTTGAACCTAACGATTTGGTTCGATTTTAAACCACAGTTTGGTCATATATTTTTTCTTCCTACTCATTTCATTGTCATTTGAACAGATTTTCAAACCATACAGTTTTAAATGGTTTGAGAAATATCCAAACCTAAACCAAACCGTTTGAAATGGTTTGAGATTTTCTAAAACCTGAACATAACGGTTTGGTCCGATTTTAAACCACAGTTTGGTCATATATTTTTTCTTCCTACTCACTTCATTGTCACTAGTTCAAGGATTATAAAATATATTCACATTTTATTGGGAATACCAAAAAATCCTGTATATATCAAACTAAAATGTAAAAAGCATGTTTGGGAAGTGTTTATGAACGGTTTAATTATAGATATATAGAAATAAGTGATGGATAAGTGGGTAGTATTTTTGGATCCCTCAAAATGCGTAAAAACATGAACACCAACAAAATCAAAGAAATCTCAACGCTGGGGATTGTGATGTTAAGGTAATTAACTAATTATTGGTATTCGGTAATTGACAATTGACCAAATTACTCATTTTTGTGTTATATATTATTTTGGATGTTGGGATTGTAATTTATTAGTCAAACTTCAGGAAAAACTTTATTTGTTTACTTGTTTATTATTATTATTTTTTTACAATTTCAAACTGTCTTGTTTGTCTCAAACCACCGTTAAAATTCTGAATCCTAAAAAAACCATCTTACAACTGTTTGGCTTATTTCAAAACCGTTTCGCTAACGGGTCCACATGACACCAAATGGACGGTTTCAAAAAAGTTCTGGTTCAGTTTTTCATTGCTTGCTGCCCTAGTTCTCTTCCTTCAGATATCATCATTAATATTTTCTCCTGCATTGTATCTTCAATGTTACTGCTTTGAATAATTGACAAATTTGCTTGGTTCTTTATCTATTCCTCCTTGTTTTGATTAACATTTGATCTCAACTATGCTCAATTTATGTTAATGACGATCAATTGTAGTAAATCATATAGTTCCTATAACATTGCTGATCTTACTGCTGTCCTGTGAAGTTCCCTTTTTATAATAAATTTTTAATTAAAAAGACCCCTGATGCATTTCACTTAACACGATGCAAACTTCACAGGAACAATATATGTGTGTGTGCGTGTACTTTGTGTTTACTGGCAACCTGTATGATGTGGAGTGTAATATTTGCAGGCCCTCAATACCGTAAGTGGTTTGATTGATGATACAATTAGAGATCTCGTGGTGTCGAGCATTTTTAAGGCATCACTGGTATGATTGTGTCTTAAAATAGTATCATATAATTTCCTTCTCTTGTTTGCTTCTGATTTTATGTAGTTTTTGTGTAGGAAGGATTTGTGTGGGTGTTGCTAGATGGAGGCCCTTCACGTGCATTTTCTGATTCAGATATTTCAATGATAGAAGAAGATCTTAACATATTAAAAGTACGCTACTGATTATATGCTGTGGCTCCTCATTACGTACCCCTCACAGGGTCTTACAGTATCAAGTTTTCTTGTTGATCGCTGTCGTGTTTCCTCCTCTCTTAGTTCCCTTGTCGGATGTACTATAGTGCATAATGTCTTCTTCTAAACTGTCATTACTTTAAAGTTGACAAGTATGAAATTCATTATTAAAATTTCAAATTATATATGACATAGGAAGTCCTTATCAGTAGATTAATTCAGTACTGGCAGACATATGAGTTTCCTATGTATTCTCTGCTCTTTTTGCTCGCAAATAACCATTAACTTATTGGAGAGCCTTTACCTTCCATAAGCTCCGAAATGACATCTTATGTTCTCCAATATTTTGAGAAAGCTCATGATGATACTAAACAACATGCTCGTTCTTCATCTTTCTAGGACTTGTTTGTAGCTGATGGAGAAGGTCTTCCTCGTTCATTGGTTGAGGAGGAAGCAAAATTTTCTCATCAAATCCTGAGCCTGTTTTCCCTTCAGGTATGATGTCCCACACTTGGAAGTTTACTCTGAGTCCAAATCAGTGAGTTCAGATTAACATTTATGTTGATACTTTTTTCTCTTTTCTGACATGATGGGACAGACTGAATCTGTGATCCAGATGCTGATGACATCCAGCGAACATATTTCAGCGGGGGCCAATGGTCGTAACTATGGCCAGCGGTATTTGGGAGATGCTCACACTTTAATACGGGTATTATGCCATAAGAAAGATAGAGAAGCCTCTAAGTTCTTAAAAAGACATTATCAGCTTCCTTCATCTTCAGGTACCTATTGGTTTCTTTGATTTTGCCTGTCTGGTGGGATCTGAGAATTTACTTTTCCCCTTGTGCTTTTCTGCATTTCCTGGAGTAACATGAAAATTTTACAAGGGATCCCTTCTCATTTCTTATGGACCTGTTCTTTAGTTTTTGCATCGACCAATGTAAGTTCCTGTTAATGCTACTTAACTTCCATTGATCTGAGTGCAGAGTATGACGAGAATCTGCAGGAGGATTTCAGTGCGAGTTCTCCTCTTGTTGCTGATCTCATAAAGCGCAGTGCATCATTTCGTTGGTCCGAGAAAAGTCATAGCAGCTTCAAATCTATAAAAAAGAGATTTCAAGAAGCGACATCTGAAATAAAACATGCAGCATGGTGATTAACATGTTACATTGAGAGTCTAAAGCATTTCATGTTATTGACTCCTCTTAGGGAGACAATGGATAATATTCAGATGGCATGTTTGGAATGGTGGATTGAAGAAGTTCTGCCTGTTTCCATTTTTTAATGATAATGAAGTGCTGGATCCGGGCCTCAGATCCTACTGGACAATATTAATTAATTAGAAAAAATAAGTTAAAATTTTGGTACTATATTGTCCAGTACGATCTAGTACTAGATGCCAAACATGCATTGACTGGATATGTGACAGCATCATTCCATGTACATTTAGAAGCACATTGCTACTTCCGGCAGGCATTGCGCTGTGTTCAGAGATGGAGGAATTTTGTTCTTTTAGAACGCATTTAACATCTATAGGTAAAGCTGTCAAATCAGTTTGGGCCTAAACTAGTTTTTTCTTCTTGTGAGAGATCAAGATAACCTTGTTTTTAGTTGCTTCATATATTTTAATGTATCATTTTCATCATCCTTTTGGTATATTTGTTACTGTATTGCAGTCCCAACATGTACTTTTTTGTGACTTTTGCTCTGGTTTATTCTTTCTTTGGCGTAATATCATGTGGTGAGTACTTCTCGATGGGAATAGGAACTGAATCAACGAGCGGGCATTCTTTTAGAATAATGTCAACGAAGTCGATAAAATTAGCTCGACCAATTTGATAAAACAATCGAGTTAAAAATCCTTTTCAAAAATGAGTAGAGTATCGTGTTATGTAATCCTCCATTACTTGAATTGATATGAAAATCTAGAAAAGGGTTTTTCTCACTAAGCTACTTTTTTAAGTATTATTTACTCTTTAGTGATCGACAATCGAAGATTTGAAAAATAAAAATAAAAATAATAATATTTTGATGATTTGAAAACGTTGGGAATCACCGTAACTATTATACTTATCTTTGCCAATCAAGCTATAATATTTTATTATAATTGTGATGACGATCAAATTTATTTAAATTTTAGATAATCTTTCTCAAGTAAAATTAAAATTACATAATTAAGTAAATTCACTATATCTCTATATGTGATTTTTAATCTATGCAAGTGCGTTCAAGAAAAAGAAATTCCAATCAAGATAGTTGAAGCATATCATTGTCTTCTATGTGAATTTATGATATTTACTGATGGTACTAAATTGGTGATTTACCTCTCGGTTTTGACATGAATTCATGAACAATTCATAAATTGGCCAGATTTATGAAAAAGAAATTAAATCCACAATAAAAATTCAACATAAAATCATGATGAGGGTCATAACTTGGAAACTAAAATTAAATAATTTAACTAGGTTACATCTTTCGCCCCAAGTAAAAGAAGATTAATCACTCATTGTCAAGTTATGATTACACAAAAAGAAATTGTTTGAAGTGAAGTATATCACCGAGAATAATGTAAAGAAAAAACTAGCAACTCATTCTTCTGAAGAATTTCGTACTTACCATCTGAGCCAATATTATATAAGGTTTACATTTGAATTCCTAGTTACGCTTGCACACCTCTTTATGTTAAAGACGTACAAATCTAAAACTAGGGTTGTAAATGAATTGGATATTGATCGGATCTGACCAAATCCTTTCACATGGTATTGGGATTCACGGGAATAAAAAAATCCAAAAGCAAAGTCGTACACACCTTTATTGTGAGTGTTCAGTCAGAGAGTCTGTTATTCCCCATTCTGTTAGTGTAGTATAGTTGATTACTTAAAGTACCAGAATGTCTATAAGTTTGAGGCGACAATTATACCCAATGAGAATTGTAAGCATTAGTAAAGCGGATCGAGGCTGTCTAATTGTCACAAGTACTTCTTCACCTTAATTCAAATCTGTCTCATTTTATTGAGAGGGACACACACATTGTAGCAAACAAAATACAATGAATCATATTTGCATCTTATACCCCTCATGATTTGAGGGTACTAAATATTTTGAATAGTAGCATAGATAGCAAAATACTAATGTTCGAATAAATAAGCCAACTACTCGTACACGTGTCAAACTTGCATGTGGAATATAACATAATAGGTATCTTCATATGACCATTGCATCTTTCTTCTTATCCAATGATACATTATAAAGGTTTGGGTCTTGTCACCAAGCAATTAGATTTGGTCAACCATACATCGTGTTCATGATCCCTTCACTTTCTCACTTGTCTTTTACTTGTCTTGCCCGTAAATTGCATCGATTCTAAAGTAGCAAAATTCTTAGTCGGCTTAATTTCAACTCTCACACTATCGAGTAAGTTCCTACCCGTAGAAAAGGGCTCTTGGGAAAACTCACTCCTCTCCGGCGACATATTCGCCGGAATTCCAATCACCATATCATCACTCACATTCTTCTCCGACATCATCACCGGCTGTTGAGGTGGGTGTTGTGTAGGAAGGTTCCCTTCCAACTTTACCGCAATATTCACAACCCCATTCCCCCTCGAACCATCTCTATTCCTTAACCTATAACTTAAGAATCGAGTCGACCCCACCGGAATTAACCGGTCGACTATATCCGCCACCGGAATTAAACACCACCCCAGTTGAGTATTACCCATCATAAAATGCTTGGTGTAAAGTTGGAGATAAATACCTGATTTTCTTAGGTAAAAAAAAGTCTGATCAAGTGATAACTGAAACTTATCACCCCAGGTGGGATTTACATCTCCTCTATCATCAACCTTTGTTTTGTATACTTTCACCTGTTTATCACCGTACTGGGCTGTGGTGACGGTTATGAATGGCCGGAGGCGACGGCAGAAAACCGAAGAGGCTACTCTGAGATCTTGAGCTGATATCAAGGTGATTTCTACAAAACAAGGATTGCTATAGTTTTGCATGATGGAATTAGAATAGATACAAGAATGTGAAAAGAATTTGTATGAATATATGAATGAATAAAGAAGAACTGGTTAATTTCTTGGGGGTTTCATTAGTTATGAGATGGCTACAAGGCAACTTCCTCTTGTAGAAAATTGAGTGCTGGAAATTTGAAATTTATGTTATTAAATGACACTATTGATATGAAGGAGCCATTTTCTTGGACCCCGTCAAGGATTACTAGTCTACTCTGCTTTATATATATATATATATATTTTTTTTTTCCTTCTCTTTTTTGGAACTTTTTCATGTGACGTCTAATTTTTATTCTCGTACTTTTTTCGTAAGACGAAAGTAAATGGACGGTGCGGACAAAGAGTGCAATCTAAACAATTTTTTTTTTTTTTTCCATTTAACATCAAATGTTGTTAAGGATATTTATGTCACTTTATATTATACACAAATTTTAATTATTAATTAATTATTATTATTATATAATAATTTTGTAATACAATTATTACTATTATTGTCGTCGTCGTCGTCGTCTGTAATAAACTTTGATCATTTTTTATTATTATGATATGATTTAATATTTTCTTAATTGTGATATTTTTATTAATTGTACTACATTTTATTAATTTAATATTTTTGTAATTATTCATGTAATAGTAAATTAAATAAATAAATAATTTTTCGAATATATAAATTGTCAAAAATAAAAAATGAAGAAAATGATTAAACACTTTTCACATGCTATAACTTTTGATGTAATATGTTGGAGATGATTTTTAATTTAGTGTAAAATAATATAAAACTAACCTCAAATTTTGAGGTAAAGTTGAAAATGACCTTACACTTCTCAATTTAAATTGTAAAAACTAACGCAAGGCACACACGGATGACATAATTACTATGTCACAATACTGCACCTATTAACCAAGACAAGCTGGCCACGCGTGATAAATTGCTACACCAATTGAATGAATTGACACTTAAGGACATGTCTGCAATTTTACTAGAATAAAATCCAAACATTGGACAAGAACAAATACCCAACTTGTCCAAATTAACAGTTGATTTTAGAGACGTGTGGGACGTCCAGGCGCCCCCCTATTGGGGGTCGTCTGACAGTGACAGGTGACCCCCCAATAGGGGGCGCCAAATAGGCGCCTAGACGTCCAGGGGCCTGGACGTCCAGCACATCTCATCAAGAATAAAATTGGACGTCCAGTTTTATTCTTGATTTTAACCACGTAATAATTCAGCCATCCTTGTTTAATCGATGTTAGTTTTGAGGAGAGTGATCGATGGTTAAAGAAAATGAGAGTCGTGTTATAAATTTGTAACAAAATGAAGTTCAATGACCAAAATAAGGCATACCCAGAAGTCGTACATAAAAATACATAAATCAAATTTCCCTATGTCCCTTTCTGATCTTCACCACTAAAAGTCAATTCATTTTTTGTCCGCATATTTTATGAAATCTACAAATATTACTTATTTATAAACACTTCGAAACAAATCAATAATGGCATGTCTTGCTGCCCTTGTAGTAATTAAATTATTAGTTGAGTGGTGAGCCCATCTTACCCAATTTCGACACGTTACACTGCTTTTGGACCTCATTGTGACCATCAGTCACGATGGATAACCAAACTCTAGACCATTTTGGATAAATAAGCAAATACCTTTTAGGTTTATATATCCACTGTGATCCCCACACCACTATCCGAGTATGGAAGTCCAAGACATTTTTGATTTTACTACTATCAAGATCGAACGGCTCAGATTTTATTCTGGCTCGCCCCGGCGCACTTGATTCTGCCCTTCCTCGTCTTCACCCCTCTTCACACGCTTTGCACCGATTGGAACCCCAAATATCATCGGAATAATTTCCTCCTCCTCATCCGCCGCCTTCACTACGTCGTCGCATCCTTTTTCAACCGGCATGAAATCCAAAGCTGTTACCTCCGTCGACATTTCTGAACTATGATTGGACATGAGAGTGCATACATTGCTGCACAAGCTCCTCAAACGATCCAATTCTTGACTCAATTGTGAATTTTCTTGTCTCAACCTTTCATTTTCTTCTCTAATATCTGCTGCAGTTGTGCCAGCGCGTAGCGCCGTCGTAGCTGCGGCTGGCGATGAGTTGGAAGAGAGTACTTGTTCATCTTCAGAGTTCGCCGGAGAACCTACTATCAAGGCTGCCATCGCCACTGCCTGTGAGTTAGCTGCGATTGCCGTCGCTGTCCCCGCTGTTGCTGCTGCACCGGTTGAGACTTTCCGTCGTTGAATATCTTTTAGGAGTCCCTTGTCGCCCTTTCTAAAGCATTCGTGTACAAATTCCCACCGATCCGGTCCTACTTTCTTGAATCCCTGCAAATTCACCCCGATTAATTATGGTTAAAACCTACAGAACAAAAAAACAATAAAAAGACTAAAATTGTTTTCATTGCATGATAAATAATGTAATTACAAAATTCACATATAATTGCTTCTTTCTTTCCTTTTTTTTTGAGAGACTTACATAGGTGTTGAGTTGACGAACAAAGCTCGAGAAGTTGTTGTGTTTGAAATATTTAGGCAGTAAATCTCTGGCGAATTCAGCCGGCCGCCACACTATGAACGCCGTACCATCTTCATTCCAAGAGATCAACTCATCGACGCTCGGATCGTCCACCAGTTGAAAGGTTTTCGTCAAAAACGGCGTAGGAGCAGACCTCTGTGACTCTCCTACTCCACCGCCCCCTGCCGCCGTCGACTCTCCTGTCTGCTCTACCGACATGCCACGTTTCAAACAGATCCAGACCCTAAAAATCCAAATAATAAATAGGTAAAAATCCAAAAATTTCAGCTTTTTTATTCGCTTCAGAACTGATTAACCGTTTACCAGCATTTTTAGACGTTACGAATTTGTCCTTAATTCCATTAAATACGCATGAAGAACAAGAAGAAAACTGAAACACTTAATAATTGAATTGTTCGAACGAAAACAAATCTGAAAATAATCTCTCTACTTACCGGTGCTTGGAAACTGCTAGCCCCGCTTTAATTTCTTCGAACTAAAAATCCAATACACTTCAATAGCCAAACCAACGCATGAAAGCTGAAGATACAACACGAACCGCAGGTGCAGCCGTGTAGTAGTTTGTTTCTAGAAGTTTCGTGGTGGAAGAGGAAGATAGGAAAGCGAGTTAATGATTGAAGAATGTTTCGTGAGTTCGAGAAGGGGTAAATGGGTCGGGTCGAACCCATCCGATATTGATTTAATGGTCCTTCTCTACAGTCTTCTTTTCCAGAACTTTCTTGCGAGACTCACGAGAATAAGGGTGCGTTTGGCGAAATTCCTTTTCTTTTTTTTTTCTTTTTTTGTTTCATTTTGCCCGTTTTGCTAGATCTTCTGGAATATTTAAAATAATTAAGTCTTGACAATAACGATATATCGTGCTGTTTTAATTTATTTCTCGATTTTTTCTTTCAATCATGTTACTTTTATGAACAAAAATTTATATTTAAAAAAAAAAAAAGTTGAACCCCAATCTTGAGGATTCCCATCGTCCCGTCCCTAGAACTTTGTGAGGGAGGTAAATTTAGGGATGTGCCCCAACAGGCTAGAAAACAAGAGCTGCTTGTACACTGCGTTTATAAAGAGTCCAGTTTCATGTTTCAGGAATCGAACTCCCACACTGCGGCTGTCAACAAGTGGTGAGATAACCTCACTTCTGTCCTTTGCACCATTGAACTATGCCCCGAGGCAACCAAAAAAAAAAAGAATATATTTACTTAGACGAGATATGTCCAAATCATTGAAATTATATAACAATAACAAAGTAAAATCAGTTAGATTGTCACTAACAACACATAAGTGCTTGTTTGAATTAATTTTTAAAAGAAGTTAAATTTACTTACGTGTTTATAAACAAAACATTTCAGTTAAAGTTACTTTTTTTTTTTTTTTTTTTACTTCTTTTAAGTTTAAGATAAGATGTACTTTTTTTAATGTGGTCGGAAATTATTGCACACGTGTCAAAAAACTTGCGGGAGTTTGTTCTCACGTATAGATAAGGATGTTGACGTGTTCCTCCAAACAACCTTTTGGTGGACAGGAAGAATTGGAGGAAAGAAATTTTCTCACGTACCATTAGACAATTTGTACACTAATTTTATTTATATTTTTTCCATCAAAATGCTTTAATGTGTGAAGTGTTTATTGATGATATTCTTCTCTATTAAAAAATAAAAAATAAAAAGAATACAGCGTATCATTTACAATTTACAATGTAAACAAGAACATAATTTTAGGATATGTGTCATTTATTTTTGACACTTCTAAGTCCTTCAAGAATTTTCAATTGTAGGAGGCTAGGGCATGTCCCTTCATTTGTTCAATTCTCCATTTTTTTTCCCTCTCTTCAAGAAGGAATTGTGTTTATATTCGAAGAGGCCATTGTAACATTCTAGGTTGTGGAAAAAATATAACCTGGCCTCAAAAGCCGAGACAAATAAAAAGCCCACAAAAGAACAAGAAAATGGAACACCTCAACCACTCTGAGGCTTATGCCCTGTAGTGCCTTGGTAAGTCGAGGCTTAAAAATGGCACTCAAGATGCAAACTTTTGCTCATTTATTATCAATAGGTTTAGTAGGACTCAAAGCTTACAATCTGATAGAAGCTTTGCCAAACATACGGAAATGCTCAACATACAGATGCATGACAACGAACTAAGAGCCTTCTTTTGGAGCCCCAGGCTACCACCAACGCTAAGCCTAACGTCCAAATTATTGTAGATGATGCTAAGTGCTCGCACGGAGCTGCTTAGTGATTTGGAAGGCGACCAACTCTTCTACATTCAAGCATGTGTAATTGACATAGAAGCAGCTAGTAAAGTTCCGATAATTTCATTTGCGGCTGAGATGATAGAGCATTATCCTAACACTTGTGAGCAAAAGAAAGTCGAAAGTCTTGTGAGAGAATTGCGTGATCAATCAATTGTTTGAAACTCTCAGTCATGTTGTTATGTAAATTAGTTATTGATATCTTCCAAAAATATAGGTATCAAAATTCAATTCTTGAAATGAAGAAAATAATTATCCAAGTTATTATACCAATTTAGGCTATTTCTAATTTTCAATACGTTATATCGAGTTAGATCATTAGCTTTGCTTGTGCCCAGGTTAGACTTGGACCAATTGATCCACAAGATTTTGTAATTTTGTTCTTGAAATAAAGAATATGGTCTTCTTTTAGCAGCCAAGAATGCGTTCATTAGTTTTAGTGAAAATTATACCATACCCTGCTTTTAAAGATTCATTTTCAAAAATAAAATTTGAAAGTTTTTTTATACAAAAGTCAAATCATAAATTAATTTTTTAATTAATAATATTATAAAATGAAATTAATCTATCTACTCAACCCATCCGCCCCTTAAACCCTAAAAATTTTGGGGAGACAGTGGAGGTGGTTGCTACAGGCGTTGTTGATGCAATTGTGGTTGTCGTGGTCACGTTGTTACAAGTGTAGATTTATTCGAATTAACTTTTTTTCAAATCAAATATTTCTAATTAATTGCAAGTTATAAAAAGAGTCCAATATTGATATATCAAAACTCGTTCTATCAACATATAATTATTTGATACAATAAAGAATTTAAAACCTATTTCACTATAGTCCTTACACTTCCAAAATTATATTAAAAAGCATCTAGAACAAATAATTTCATTAAATAAAATTTTGAGGCATTACACTATTAGTTTTTCAAAATTCAGCTTGAAAAAGAAAAGAAAAGAAATATTAACCTTTTACAGTATTACAGAATTTTGTGCCTTCTTTCGTTATATTTTGCAATTTAGGGGTCTCAATGCAAATTTCATGTCTAGATAAAATCTTGGGCGTATAAAATGTACATCAGTTACTAAAGATTGCACTCCCCTATAAGA
The DNA here is from genome assembly GCF_002742605.1 of Olea europaea var. sylvestris. NCBI lineage: Eukaryota > Viridiplantae > Streptophyta > Magnoliopsida > Lamiales > Oleaceae > Olea > Olea europaea. The sequence goes on along the minus strand of NW_019243053.1, from coordinate 35,679 downwards.
GATACTTGGTATTGTCCTACATGGTGCGACTGAGTTTCTCTTTCTTTGCACCTCAAGTCCCGAGGCGACAGGCCATTTAATGAGGTGTTTGTTCTTTATTAGACGATCGTACCATGTAGGACAGTGTGACCGTCCTATCCAAGTATCTCTCCTATATTGGAGTCCTCTTTAAATTACCTTGATATTGTTCCTAATAGTTCAATTAGATTTTCAGCCAATCGTACAAGTTCTATTTTGATGAATAATTTTTAATATTTATCTTACTCTTGTTCAAGCTCCATTTTAATGAAAAAATGACAAATTTTAGGTTTACATATAATATTATTTTATTAAATAATGTGTAATAAAAAAATGTAATAGAAAAATGCATTATATTAGAATGGAGCCTGATTGAATAGTTAACAAGAGAGATGCCTGCTTTAGCGGCAAACAGGGTGCTACCGTTAAATTTAGTTTTAATCATGTTAAGAATTGATAATCACAATTCTAATAAATTAATAGAAACGAATTCATACCCGTGGAAGCCATTGTTGATATTAATAATAGTTGTAATAGCAGTCAAGATCTTCCCCTCCTTGCTCCTCACAAAGTATTAGCTATCAATGGGGCAAACCAATAAAAACATCTGGAGAGGAGAGGGGACCTAACCTTTATATAGGAAATAATTTGAGTCGTCCCATTACGACTAGAATTCTAATTAGGGTTTATTTTCGGCCCACATACTTTAAATTACCACATCAAATTAATTACAACCCGTAATTTGTAAAAAGGCCCAATTGATCACTTCATAAATTTGGCCCAAACACAATATCATTATGAGCCATACATCTAACCCGTAAAATTTGCAATCGAATGTGAAGCCCACATATGGATCATTAATTATTCCAACATTCTCCCACTTGGGCAAGCATTTGATTGTCATAACAAAGTTTTAACACCCGGATTAGACTACATAGGTGACCACAAAGTATAACTCTAATGATGACACTTTACGTAATATGATTCGGTCCAACAAAAATATTAACACCGAATATGGAAATCATTACACCAATTAAGCGATGTAAGACCATCCCACAGCTACAAACGTCAACATCCTTATTGACATGGATCCCCATCCTCCAACCAATGTGGTAGTATGTGGTATGAACTTAACACCAAATGTGATAAAAAACTGTGCTAACTCATATTGGTCCTCATAATGCTTCGAATCAAAATGAAGCCAAATGTCCCCAAAAGAGACTCATCTTATGTCTTTATACGTCATATTTCAAGATATCAATAATATAAAAAGACATAAGTCAAATGCATGCTTAAAATAGTTCATGGACAGGGGAAAAATTATTTTATTATCAGAAGGGGCTGTACCCGAAAACATATGGGTTGCCTACGTACCCTGTAAAGTGATCAAACCTAAAACGTAGTTATTTACATACTCACTAACCAAAAAATCAAATGTTTCCACAATGCCCATATTAGTGACATGTGTTTTAAAGACTTTTGGGGCGAGTCCCTTAGTTAAGGGATTTGCAACCATCGCCATTGTATTGATATGCTCTATTTTCGTCTTCTCTTCTTTGACTCTGTCTCTAACAACCAAATATTTGATGTCAATGTGTTTTGATCCACCAGAACTTTTATTATTCTTTGAAAAGAATACTGCTGCACTGTTATCACAGTAGATGGTGATCGGTCTTGAGATGAAATCAACAACTTTCAAGTCAAAGATGAAATTTCTTAACCAAACGGCTTGGACTGTAGCCCCATAACATGCCACAAATTTAGCTTGCATAGTAGAAGATGCCACTAAAGTCTGTTTAGCACTTTTCCAAGAAATGACACCACAAGCTAATGTAAAAATATAACCTGAGGTTGATTTCAAATCATCTTGACATCCAACAAAATCTGAATCTGAATATCCTACCACCTCAAGATGATTTGCATGCTGGAATGTAAGCATATAACCTTCAGTTTTCTTCAAATATCTCATAACTTTCTTAACTATTTTTCAATACTCTTGTCTTGGATTAGACTGAAATCTGCTAAGGACACTTACTGCATAGGCTATATCTGGTCTAGTGCAAACTTGAGCATACATCAAGCTTCCCACAGCACTAGCATATGGAATCATCTTCATAGATTCCCTTTTTTGCTCATTTCTTGGACATTGAGTTTTGTTAAATTTATCTCTGTTCACGAAATAATTCTTTCGATTTAAAACTATCGCAAGTGTATAGTTCGTAACAAGTAATAAAGTGGATTTTAAAAAGTCCGAATATCGTCCCTCGGAGATTGAGTAGTTCAGTTTTATATAATCTAGCCTTAACCGAATCTAATAGAGTGAAAATATGGTCTAAATGCAAAAAGCCCTAATTTCAATTAAAAACCCTAATTTCACTAAAAACCCTAATTTCTATTGAAAACCCTAATTTCGAAATTTCTCTAATTTAACAACTCAAACACTCAAGTAAATGAAATTATGCAAATTCAAAAGCTAATTTATGGAAATTAATCAAATTAAAGTCACTAGAATCACGAATCCCCAATTGAAGTTATAAAAATCCTAATTTCATAAAATTAATGATTCGATGAAAATTTGCCAATTCAATGTTCATAATTCTATCCAATATACTCTCTTGATATATATTAGACCTATTCTTGCACACCACTAGCCTATATCTTTATGGATGATGCAAACATACAAGAATGCATGTAGTTTTGTGAACAATTTAAGAATTGCATAAAGTATAGGGGTATATATCTATCTCCTATCGGACCCTATGTTAATTTACACCTTATCAAACCTATTCCACTTCTCTCGAATGTAAGAAATAAGTCATCAACACTCACACAATCATTGGCCACCAATTGCGGAAGAAAATTAATGCATGTAAACCAATCAAATTATCCAAACGAGTCTTTTTATTAAATTCATGAAATATGGAATCAAAATAACAAACAACGGCTCATCGATCATCTAGTAATTGAAAACCTAGCCTAGAAGATTCATAATTACAGAAAAAATGAAATTAATAAATAGAAAGAATAGCACCCGTATGAAAATTCCTTGAATTCTTGAATAAAACCTTGAAAACCCACTTGAATTCTTGTGAAATCGGCTTCAAGTTCGTGTTCTTTGCCTCCAAAAGTTGTATTTTTCTTCTCCCTGGACGTTTTTCCCTATTTCTGATGAATTTTGGCTTTTATACCATGTCCTCACGGAGCCCCGAAAGAGTTTCAATTAAAAACGGAAGTTCAGATTTTTCTTCGAAAGTTAAAGCCATGCGGCCGCATGGTGTTAAACCATGCGACCACATGGTTCAAATTTTCAGCTCAATTAAATGCCTGCTAGATCATGTGCGGCTGCATGGTATAGTTACATGCGGCCGCAAGGTTGTAACTTTACAACCTTGCCATTTTGGTCCATGAACTCCTTTTTCTCTTTTCTTGATCTCTTTTCTTTCTTTCCTTTGTTCCATTATCAAATATTGACTCCTAATTGATGTTTGGGTCAATCAATTCCTTGATCATTTGCTCGGCTCATCTTTTGATTAATTACAATTTAGTCCTTCATCTTTCACTTTTCTTTAATTCAGTCCAATGTTACTTCTTTCTTCCTCCGATCATCTTGTATCATCATCAATCTCATACTTGGTATATTTTCATTCTAGTTCTGCACTTTAGCTCAACTTTCCAATATTTGCACGTTTGGTCCCTGAATTATCGCTTTGTTCCGTTTTGGTCCTTTTTCGGCTCTTTTCTTCTGAATTCCATCTTTTCCATAGAAACACCTACATTGCATGAATTTAACGAGATTAAGTCACAATTCAACTACTTTGTCTATGTTTAAGTCATGTTTGTGAGCTAAATAAGTGTGTAAAAATACACTTATCAAATCTCCCAAACTTAAACTATTGTTTGTCCTCAAACAATGTAGTGACTTAATGCTAAACAAATATGGCTTAATAGCTTGCCGTGTCTCAGGATTGGACTTAGTAATAATAATAGAAACAATATCAAGAGTGCGAAAATTGAATCAACATTTACTCATCGAATGCAATACTCAACGTGTGTGTGTGAACTCATGCCAGCATATCAAGCTTATGATTAGTTTATTCCCGACCCATAGTGGTCAAATTTATCTTTACGTCACTCGAGAGATACACAATCCCCAAATGTATTTTTTTTCACAAAATTTTCTAGGTATATTCTAAGGTTAGGAGTTTAAACAATTCTAATCCTTACCCTCTCTTAGTTTGGATAGATTTTACCATTACAAGTTCACATATCAACAAGTAGGGACTCTCCTTATTTTGATTGCTTCAACCTTTAGGATTAAACTAAGCTACTTGCCTCGCATTGAGGTTATAGTTCTATCAACCAAATGTTCAACGAGAGTTTTTATTTTATTTATTATTTATTATTTATTTATTATTTTTTTTGTGTCATCTTCTCATTTGTTTTCTATATAACCCATGTAACGAGTTTTAGGCAATGACTCCCAAACCAGTTGGCTTTAGGGCACCAGGTTTTAAACCCTTGCAGTCTTATTCACTCGAGTTATAAAGGCTCGATAAGATGACTTTTTTTTAATCAATTCTCCTTTTTCTTGCTTTCTATATGACCCATGTAACGAGCTTTAGGCTGATGACTCCCAAACCAGTTGGTATTAGGGCATTAGGTTTTAAACCCTTACAAACTTACTTGCTCGAGTCATAAAAGCTTTTTGAGAGAAGTGATAATTTTTCACTTTTTACTTTATGCCCCTTCTTTATTTTTCTAGACATTTGACTTCTAAAACCATCCTCACTTAAAGCTTTCACCTATTTTTCACCTTCCGGGTTTAAACAATCCACACATTATAATTTCATGCACGGAACCCCCACTTATCTCCATGTTTCCCTACACTGGCTCAATCATCTTCAAACTATCTTAAAGTGATATTATGGGTTAATGTTATAGAGGGTTATTCTAGGTTTCTCCTAATTTATTCTAAAATTCCAATCAATAACTTAACACGTGACATGAGTGGCGTGCAAAAGAGTGTCAAGCAATGCATCAACAAGTATTAGCAAATTAAATCCTGCACTAAATCCACAGTTTCTAGCTTATACATGTCCAATAATCACATCATAGCCGACAAGGCTACCAAACCCACACAAGCATGCAAACGTTCATAAAGATTCACTCATCAAGCATGCATCATGCAAAAACTTGTCAAAATTAACGATGGATTGTGAATATGCAAAATAATTACATGCCGAATATTTGTTTGAAATTATGCTACCATCCCCCAAACTTATACAATACATTGTCCTCAATGTAAAATGTGAAGTTAAAATGGCAGAATTTAAAACATGGACACAACTTGGCAATAAGAGATTAACAAAACTCCCCTGATCAATTCGGTGGCTGTGGTGTGAAGCTGGGACCCGCAGCATCATCTTCAGGAGGAGGTGGGAGGCGAGATAGGACTTGTCTCATTGACTCGGACTGCTGTGCTTGCTCGCCCTGAATGGCTTGAAGACTACTTTCCATATTTCCCAAGCGATCCGAAGTTTCGTTCACATGCCACTGTATGCCATCCATTCTCCCAGCGTACATGTGGAACCTACCATTCATAGTCTCTACTTCCCTTCTTGCAGCTGTGGCTTCATTCAAAGCACCTTTTGTGTAGTCTCGGGAGGAGTAGAGGTCTCCTGCACTTTTTCAACAGTGGTGGTCATCGTCTCGAACCTCTGCTGGAGATTTTATATATCCCTGCTAGTTCCAGTGGCTGTGGCAAATATCTGTCGAAGTAGCTGTGAATCCATCTCAACTGGTTGTGGCGGGGCTTGTGGTAAGTGTAAATCTTCAGCAACTTGTCCTTCTTCCTGCGCATTTTGTTTTTGCTGCTCAAGTCTGTCTTGTTCTCTCTTCCTTACCCTAACTCGTTCCTGAGCTTCAAATGTAGTGAGCTTTATCAATGGACTTGATTTCTCAGGCATCTCTTCTGCCTCAACTGTAACACCGGCGGCAAGACATATCCGCCTAATCAGACTAGGGAAAATCATCGAAGACCGCCTATCTCCCCAGGTTCCCAAATTTTGTATCTGGTCAAAAATAAGAGTAGCTAAATCAACTTTGCATCCCCAGACTAAATGATATATGAACCCAGCAGCTTGATCCGTGAAAGTTGTCCGATGCGATGTGGGTTCGATATTATGGCACATGAAGACCCAAAGGATGGCTATGGAGGGAGTAAGCTCAATTTGATGCCACTCTACAGTGGGTAGGGGCCAAGCATTCTCTCTTCCCAAGAGAACTTCAGCCACTTCATTCCAATTGAATTGAGTGAGAATCGGGACCACATTGTCCAAATTAAGATTGTAGAAGTCATGAATGACTGTTGGGGAGAACATTATCCACTTACCTCGCACCATGTCTGGTGTAAGTGTTCAGAACCCGGAGTCTCAATTTCACTATTGAAGTTTGCATAAAATTCGCGGACTATACTTTCATAAATCGGGTGTGGCTTTTCTACAATCTTCTCCCATCCACAAATTTGTATCAGATTTGTCAACTCAAAACCATGGAAATCATCTAACCGGACCTATCTCTCTGGTATCACGCCCCAATGGCGTATTATGTTTTCATATCGAGCTAATGTTTCGGCATCACGAAATCTTCGCACACCTCCTATTAGCTCTCTGGTGTGGGCTGTGCCGGAGGAGGAATCAACTTTTTCTTTACCTTTTGATGTTCTCTTCGGCGGCATCCTACAAAAATAAGGAACAAAGTGTATCAAGTTCTTGAAATAGGAAAACGATAAAGAATATCATTGACATGCAAGAATCCCCCAAACTTTCTTCAAAATATGTGCAATATTCAACGCAT